>NW_026925701.1:0-202500 GCF_032062105.1 Saccostrea cuccullata
TAATGAAAATTTTCCCTCTGTATACTATTTTGGTGTCGTGGTTTAAAAAGTTTGAAAACATATATACATGTATTCTGTAGTCAAGTATTTGATTAAATATGGTAATCTTCACATCTATTTTTCATTTAAAGTTTTCTTTACTTCAAAAATATCCATTACATGTATATGTATATTAAAAACAACAGTATAGCTTCTTTCGGTGCATTGATCATGTTGATACATTATACACAAACCAGTATCATACTCCTGAATCGAATTAGAAATAATGATGCAACATTTGTACTTCCGGTTATTGCACCACTCCAGACGATCACATTCAAATATCTAAATGTCTTTTAAATTTGTCGGATGAGCCATGGTGTTTTGGTATGGGCACCTCACTGCAGCCGAAAGTATCTGCAACACCTCGTCTGTCAGAGACGTGCAGTGGTATGACAACGAGCATCCAACTCACCAAATTGATATTCATCCTTTTATCACTTCTTCTTTCAAAACTTTATTAACAGACTGCACATGTTTGATTGTGATTATTTCTTCAACTGTAGATTGTTTTACTTTTATTTTAACATTTCATTTTTTTTTACAATTAAATTATTCAAAAGACTTTAATTAAGTCAAATATTCTGTAACTGCATATTATGTATGTGGAAGAAAAGAAGAGAAGTTCAATTCAGCTTTGAATGTGCCATTAGAATTTTTTTTAGCAATAATTTTTCATTCTTGCCATTTTTATTCCATTAAAGAAGAAGAGTCGTTATGGTTTATACTATTAATCGGCCCAGTGTTTGAGTCCGATAAGAGATTTTTGAAAAGGTGTCTACAATGCATATTTTCCAAAACAGTTTAAATTTCTCCGATACCACTTTTAGTTTTTCGTCAGGAACCTATTAAAAATGACATGATATTCGCAAAAGTCGTGCATGACGGCATGACGTCGCGATGTAAACCTAACGTCAATTTTTTATCGGCAACTTTCAAAATTCATATGTTTCAAAATATGTTAATTTTCTAATATGTCAATTGTAAAGTTTTTAAATTTTTTTTTCTTGTGTTTGTTAACCAAATAACCCATTTTTTTTTTTTTTACTTTTAAATGTGATTTTGAATTTATTTTTATGATACAAGTCTTTGCTAAAACGTTAATTGCATATAACGTTTCGAAGAGAATATCTGTGAGGAGTTTATTTTCTTGAATGATATAAATTAATAAAAATTCTGTGTTTTTTTAATATACATATGCAGTATAAATTAACACGAAATAATTTATCTTTAAAAAATTATAAACATTTTGAAATCACATCTTTTCAGTCCCTCCAGAAGGCTCGGGCACATTTGAATTTATTTTTACTCTGTTTCTTATTATTATTATTTTTCTTCTTCTTCTTCTTCCTGGGTACTTTTTTGTCCGGGAGTGATCTTGTAAACTGTTTGTCCGATGTAGGTAAAACCTTTTTAGGGTCAGTAGACATGTTATGTAGATTTGCGGAATCAAGGTCATTTTGCGCGCACGTGCTTGCAAGAGCGTGCACGTGCAACACGTGAAATGACCAATACAATGGATATTGCCGTAACTTTTCTATTTTTCGATGAAATTTTTTGAAACTCATAATGTAAGGATACATTAGAAGTATAGACAAGATAGCATGGTCAAAATAGGAAGATGTCACGCGCATGCACGTGCGGTTCGCTCTGATTGGCTGAAACTAAAGTCTCAATATCTTTCTTGTTTCTTGTCATAATCCTTTGAAATTTTGAACATAGTCCTACATTATGAAGATCTACAGCATGATATAAAAGAATTTTCATGAAAGCATGCGCATGTGCGCGTGCTGCAATCTGATTGGCTGAAACTTTAAATGGCTATATATCCTTTGTTTTTTGACGAAATTCTTTGAAATTTAAAATATAGTCATGCATTAGGATAAACTACAATATGGTATAGAAAAAAATCATGAAATCACACACATGCACGTGTGCTGCAATCTGATTGGCTGAAACTTGAAATGGCTATAACTCCCTTGTTTTTCAAAAAAATAGATTGATGTTAGGAACTCCTACAAGAAGGTATGGTCATCATGCACGTGCACGCACGTGCGTGCATTTAGAACGGGTATAATTAAAAATACACTTGAATGAGTGATTTTTATTACTTTTGGACGGAATACTTTAATATGTAGTTTATTAAAATATATAGATAGTGTAGACAAGATGATATGGTCATAACTCACATGCATTCACATGCGCTGCGGTGCAATGCAAAAATTTGAATATAATTGGTATTATTTTGGGAAAACGTTGTTAAAGTAAAAAATGCGCAGTGTTTGTCTTATTTAATGAAGCTTACAGAGGATATGACACCAAAAGGGAGTTGGGGAGCATTTGGGGAACATCTGTAACGGTTCCCGTTACAATTAGCACTAGTTAAATATTAAATACACGTAGTTAGATTCATATCTTTCAATCATATCCCAAATATAAGATTAGAAAATATTTGTTATAAACGTATCAAGCAAATTAAGGCGATTGAAAAATGATTTGTACATATAATATACATTGGACGAATTTCGAAAGTGATATCACTCTCGGAATATCTACTGTGCTCTAATTGTCGTAAAGTTAGACCCGAGAATTCGAAGTTGCCATGTACATGTAGTATGGATATTCAAATTTTTATTGTGAATTTTGATATTTTTTGTCCAATGATTTTTACTGCTGTATTTATTGTTTAAGATTTTTAAAAAAATCGAATGCTTACCACCCCAATTTCTTTGCAGGTCACTTCAATAGTTGTCAGATTTTACTACTGGACCTATGCGAATTTGCTGGAAAGGCGCAAATTATCACATTTTTCCATATTTTTTTTCTGCCCTAGATTTGCTCTTCAGTCGTGTAGATAAAAGTTACTGTAATCAAAGTACTGAAAGCACTCATCGGAGTTGAACATCAGGTGTAAAATAAAATCTTTGATCGGGAGATTAAGTGAGTGAACAATATTTTTATTTCAAATACAGACAGCTGTTTCAGATTTCTTGAGTTGCAACGATCTCGAGAAAGACATTCAGAGACATAACATAAATAGCACATTACTTTAATTTTCATCCTACACATATTTTGGGTTTCCCATTGCAAAACATGCATGGACACTGCCATTATATTCATATTAGAGGCGGTTGATCATTTATATAATTCACTGCTCACAGTCTTCAAATTTGTAATATATTTTTCCTTAGCACCTTTATCCATGTGTTATGAAAATTTCAGTTTCGCAGGAATAATATCAATGTTGATAAAATGTGGATTTTAACACAGCATCCTTTTAAGAGCTAACAGGTTTGTTATAAAAAACTTTTTATACCCCCCGCTTGAAAAGCGGGAGGGTATACAGTAATCGTTAATTCCGTCCGTTTGTACGTCCGTCCGTCCGTCCGTCCGTCCGTCTGTTACGCTTTGGGGTACCCATCTCTTATCCACAACTCCTCTCATACCACTGAATGAAATTTGATGCAACTTTCACAGAATCTTTATTACATATTGCCATTGTGCACCTCCTATTTTACTTTTTGATCCGACACATATTTTGGGTTTCCCGGCCACGGGAAAACATGGACTTTTTCACCAGTTATAACCATATAGGAGGCGGGGGTATCATTTATTGAGCTCAAAGCTCACAGTACCTCTAGTTTAATATTGTGAAGAAAAAAAGCAATACCAATTTAAAAACAAATATTTAATGACCAAACATAAAACAGTGGTATATGTGAGAGTTTGTGTACGTACAAATTATCTGGTATGGAAATGGTTTTTTCTTTTATTAAAAAAATACATACTTCATTTTGTTATTTTTAATCGCGATTTTACGAAAAATAGGTGTCCGTTTTTTGGTTTGAACATTTATAACAGAGTGCTAGATTTACCTCTTTTGGCAGTTGATTGCATTAATGAATTCATTAAACCAAAAAAATATACATGAAAAGTTTGAATAAATTCTGTGCACCGGTAAAAAAGAAATTGCTAAATATCCGGTACCGTCGGGCGTCGGGAAGACTAGCTAGATTTACCGCTTGTCGTCAGTATGTAGAGTTGTCGTTCGTATCTCTTTCAGTGTATGACGCTACACTAAAAATGAGTTCAATTACGAAAAACATTTGGGGTTTTTTATAGTTTAGTTTTACTTTGAACGAAATCTTATATTCAAAATAAGATTACTTTATCATTACATTTACTTACATTATGAACATTAGATCATTTCAGGAGAAAATGACATGAACTATCTGTGGCGGATGTTTATGCATGTTTTCTGTTGAATATCATCGGAGTAAATCGGTCGACACAGTAGACTCGCTTTCAGCTCTATATAATCAACACAAATTACTGCGCATGTTAAATGCGTGATGACCATGGGGGATTGAACATAGTTCAACTCAAAAAAAATAACCAAACTGTATGGTCCTTTCATTATTCAACCAAGTTCGATTTATTAAACTAGTTATGAAGTAAAGATAAAGATATTTTTCTGATAATAATAAAGGCTCTATTAATTCATATTATAAGATTGTAAATATTTCGCCCATATACCTCTGGCATGCATGTCTATAATTGGTTATAAAAAGAAAAAAATAGGACTACTTTGCCCTACAAGATGGTGGCTAAGGGGAATATCTCCGAAGCAAAAACCATCTATATGGGTTCACCTGCAAACGGGAAAATGATTTGCATAAAAAAGTATTAATCCTCCTGCCTTGTCATTTAAAAATATGTACCATTTGAAGACAAAATTGATGAGAAGTCGAATTATTTTCTAAATATATTGATTGCAAAATAAATTAAAGGGGTGTATGAGCCTTTATGGATTTACTCTGGTCTAAAATAAGAAATAACAAGATGTGTTTGTGAAACACTATGCGCCCAGTGGCAACAAAGTTCAAAAAATCTTATTTTAGCGTACTGGTCACAGTCAAGGTCACAAGGTCATTGACCTTGTTGTCATTTGAAAGAACTTAATCGGTGGAGTATGCATACCAAATATGAAGTACCTATCTCCTATGATTCAAAAGTTATGGCAAAAAGTGTAAAAAGCTATTTTTAGCATATAGGTCACAGTCAAGGTCAGAAGATCATTGACCTTGTCGTCGTTTGAAAGGACTTTATTGGTGGAGTAAGTATACCAAATATGAAGTCCCTATCTCCTATGGTTCAAAAGTTATGACAAACAGTTGAAAAAGCTATTTTTAGCATATAGGTCACAGTCAAGGTCACAAGGTCATTGACCTTGATGTCATTTGAAAGGACTTTCTTAGTGGAGTATGCACACCAAATATGAAGTCTCTATCTCTTATGGTTCAGAAGTTATGGCGAAGGTTAAAGTTGACAACAGACAGACATACAAACAGACAAACAGACAAACAGATAAACAGACAAACAGACAAGACAAAAACAATATACGCCCGGGATCTATCGATCCGGGTGCATAAAAAGAATGTGCCTAATCCTCTACTAAACTAGCTCAAAGAGGGATATGGACTACTAATTAAACTAGCTCGAAATTACTCAAGGTGTTTATATCCTCTTTAACTACTATTAGAGGATATATTCTGGCATGGTCCAAAATAAGAAATACAAAAGAATGTGCTTAATTCTCAACTAAGCTAGCTTAAAATTACTCAAATGCTTACCGGGTATGCCCCCTTTACATACTGTTAGAGGGTCTTTTCTGATCTAAAATAAGAAATACAGAGAATGTGCTAAATTTTCTACTAAAATACCTAAAAATTACTCAAAGTGTTTATTTTTTTTACTTACTGTTAGAGAGCAAAATTACAGTAGTCAGGAGATGAAATATGCAAGGAAAATTATGTCAGTTCGGTTCATAAATAATATAGCTACAACCTCTTGTTTCGCTTTTTTCTTATCCTTGTCCATCTTACTTGAAAAATGTGATTTTTCATTTGGTGGTCTTGAGGCCATGAGGTTTTACGTCCGCCATTCCTCTGTCACAAACAGTTAAAATCACATCGATTTTAGAAAAAACGCTACCATAACAACACCGAGAATGTACTAAGTAAAAGTCCTTAGTTTTTGTAAATTTGAGACCAAATTCTAAAACTCTAAAAGTCTAAAACTTTTATTTGTTGTTTCGCATCGTCTGATTAATGACAAAACGAGAATCGAATCTATACCTCATTCCAGCAAATATGGGAGATGTTCTTTTTATCATTCGAGATTCCTCAGTCATATCAGTCCACTGAGAACGTGGTTGGCATATCTCTTCTGTTGATAAATGCCTTTAGTACCATTATTTCGATTAAAACATGTGGTGATAAACGGCCCCACAGATTGATAAAAAAGTTAAATGTTCAAATTTTACTCATTTTTTTATATGAAGGATATGGAGATAACGAATAGTATCCAATATCAAAGTCCATAAAACAATACAAAATAGGAGCAGAGCAAACACGGACCTTCGAAACATCAGAGATGGAATCAGGTGCAATGGAGGAGTAAGTAACTTATCACTGATATGCGTACCTTTATGGAATACAATCTTTAATATAGAGAGAAAGTTAACGTGATTTGAAAGTAATGGATCTTTAATTTGGATTTGGATAACATGTTTATACCCAATTCCCATTGCATTTTACCCCCATCCCACTCTTTAAAGCCCTTAAAAAGTACAACAGCAGGTAGATACATTTTTTTTTCAAAACTACCTCTCCCTGAAAGGAGAAATATGTACCTAACTGCACTCACATGCCATTTTGTAAAAGAAATGCAAAGTCTAGCTGACATTTCCTATTATAAAAAGATCGACAAAACTGGATTTTCTGATGTAGGAAAAAATTGATATGCTTATCTTGGCACTGACGCTACTTTCTAACCTATCAATTAGCATAATGAGTTGCGTCACGAGTGAGCATACCACAAAAATACTAAGGAAATGTCACGTTTTGAAAAAATACGTATGTTACCTGGGGCCCGTTTCACAAAGCTTACTTAGGACTAAGTTATATCTTAGGAAAGAACTTTTTCCTAAGTTCATTACTTATCCGTTTCACTAACCTTGTCTTATCTTAGGATATTCCTAAGTTATGTCGTAACTTTAGGACAGGTAAATCGATGACTTAGGAAGAAACTAAATATTGCGGCTGCATATCCAAGATTTCTTACGGAGAGAGAGAATGTGTTTGAGGAGGGAAAGTCCAATGGACTACTAGTATATGAATGATTGTGTTCTCTCCAGGTTAAAACTGCTTTAATTTGCATGGAATTACTAGGATTTCAATAATAATTTTTAATGGCAAACATGTGTCAAAATTAGTCCAAGGTATATAAAAATGCCTGTTCATTTGGGCCACTGGAGTTGGATGGTACACATGCTGGAATAATTCCCCATCATTTGAAGAGCACGCCTTTGTAAAAAAAAAAGGCACATGATTTGATCCATTATTTCACATGCATGCATACATTATGTTTTTATCTACATTTATACATGTATATTTATTGTACCCCCGCTTGAACAGCGGGAGGGTATATAGTAATCGGTATAGTTATGCATAAGATTTCATTAAATTTCCTTTTTTTAACTTCCTTTTTTTTAGTATTTTCATACATGTACCTGTAGTAGTGAATTTTGTGATTTTTTTTTTTCTAACATGGCAGCCTTATTATATAATATATAAAAATTGATATATAAAATATTATGTGTGAGAAAGCTTTACCCAGCTCAAACAACTAACGTGGAGTAGTAATTGGCAAATATATTTTTTTTCAAAAATGCCCTCCTATTAGCTGCAATAATGTAGCCCTCTCCGATTTTTTTTATCTGATGTTTTCTGTGAAAAAAAGGGGGAGAGGGCTACTTTATTGCAGCTACCCTCCTATGTGTTCGCTATGCGAAGCAATCATTTTTGAATTTCTTATAATAATTGACAAGTAGAAAAGTACAGTAAACAACAATACCTGGGATTGATACCTTATAAAGATCAAATTTAAAAAAGTAAACGTATAACACGTAGAACAATGTTTAAAAAAATTAAAATATGTGCCCGGGAGGTTAGAGGACTTGAAAGGGTTTGTATGTGAATGCTTAGTTCTAGCAGCAAACTTCGCTAAGTTAAAACTTCTGTCCAAGTCCTTTGTAAATAGGCGTAATTCCCAATCCTCCCTCCCCTCTCTTTTTGAAGCTAAAAATATAAACCATACTGAAATACTGAGAGTTGTAGAAAGAGCGGCGAAATTATTTCATTAGTCAATATTTATAAAGGCACAACTTAAGAAATGACTTGGGAAAAATTTAAGATAAGATTGTTTCGTGAAACAGCTGTGACAAATCTTGGGAACTTCCTAAGTTATAACTTAGGCATATCTTAAGATATGTCTTACGGCATTTCTTAGGAAACGTTTGTGAAACAGGCCCCTGGTTTATTAAAAATATATATTTTTTATTCATTTGTGCCACATATTAGATACGGATCTACATATGTACCTTTTCCGAGATTACACTCACAAACAATTGATTGATTGATTAAAAAATACAAAGAGTAAAGTTTTGTTAAGTGTTTCTTAGTTAATTCGCTAGCCATAGGCGTAGTCACAGGGGGGCACTAGCCCCCCCCCCCCCCCCCCCCCATTTTCAGATCGGAGGGGGGAGGGCAATTATAGTATGTCTCTGCCCCCCTCACTTCATGTAGAACAAAATCACAGCTATGTTGAAATGATATTAATACGTATTTCTATCTTCAAATGGGGCTATGCAAGGAGGACGCTCAGCTTTTTTTATTTATTTATTTTTTTTTTATTATTAATTTTTAACTTTGATGGTGCTCCTAGCATGGAATCAAAGAGTTGAATTTTTTTTTATATCAACACGTTTTAAACAACTTACTGTTCGACAATAATTCTAATTACTTAAAGTCACAATATAACACAAATTCCTCTTTTTAAAGTGCTCATATTATTTGAAACATTTTCCGATTGTAATTCTCTTCTACTCTTTTAAGATAATTATATACCTCAATATTAAGAAGAGGTCTGGGAAAAAATTTGCTAAAAATAGACCTCTTGCTCCTATCCAAGGGCTACTTTCATGGTTCTTTACACTCATTTTGAAAACAACAGTACCTTGTTTTAAACCTGAAATGACCATTTAAAAGAGCAAAATTTAGACATTTTCTCAACAAATTGTTGTAGAGAGAACATTAATGCACACTGTGCATTTTTTTTCTTGATTTTTGAAGGTTCTGCTAAATTCTGTAGCTGAGCAGTTCCAAAAATCACATCAAAAGCATTTTTCTGCAATGGTAAAGATTATATATACAAAACATGCATTCAAACATGCATATCTATTGTATCTTTATCATAAAGATTTTAAAAATATGATCAAAATAAATAATGAATTTTAGCCATTTGAAGAAATGTTTCTTATTGCACTAAAGGTTGCCGGACATGCCCCTTAAAATGGGAAATATTCACCATAAAATACAAACAAACATAATAAACAAAATTCCTTTGTCGAGTTTGTTTATTTTCAACACCACCAACAACAACCAACAATATTTACTTCATGACCTCACGATCTTGTTGCTGCCTCCCGACATCTTGTAAACTGAAAGGATATATATATATATATATATATATATATATATATATATATATATATATATATATATATATATATATATATATATATATATATATATATATATATATTCCTTTCAGTTTACAAGATGTTGTGGAATTAACTGTTAATAATCATTCCGTCCATTCAAACCTCTCAGGGCAGATCACTTTTACAACATAAAAAAGAAAAATTATAACTCTTTAGTGTGTTGTGTTTAAAGCTTCCTTAAATTTATTAATACTTTTGAAACAAGGAGACCAGAGCAATCAGAGGGTATAAAGAGCGAACGAAACAATTGTTTAAATAAATTGAAGATTCAAATAAATTTTACAGTTTTAAAAGAGACGTCCAGATACCCGTGGTAGTAAATGTGCGAGCATTACTTCTGATAGAAAATAAGGGTCCATGTAAATACTATGAAAACATCCAGCCAAACTGCACTGTCAAAGTACATTAGAATGTTATGGAAAACGAATGCAAAGTCTTTAAGTCAAAATTTCTGAAGTCTAATTCTATAATTTCATTTCACAGTGAAAGGGAAATATAAGGAATCAATGTCTAGTTAGTATAGTATGCCAGGGACATAAACAGTAGTGGGAAACGTGGGATTAATTATGCATCACGGACTTCCCCCTTTATGCATATTATCCCACCTTTCCCACTTTTGTTGATGTGCTGGCATACCATACTAACTAGACAGTATTACATCTAATAGAAACTAAGAGTACAAGTGAATACTACGTACAGGTCTGTTTAATTATAAACAAATTAATAGCAATTCTCTGTAACCACTTAAACTTTGTTGCCACGCATGGTCACCGATTTCGATGGAACTTCACCCATGCTTAGTACTTGACACCAGAAACAAATTTCGTTGCTATGTGTCTCGGTTGTTATGGCAACAGCCGGAAAAGTTTGAAAAATCGAGATTTTCCGCCACTTTGAATCTTGACTGTGGCTTCATAAAAACTAGAAAAAGCAAACAAACCATTTTCACAAAAACATGACACCTTGATGTCACTTATACTGTAAAGAAACTGTTTAGAATATATCTCTAAGTAAGTGGTAACCAAGGGTACATTTGGAATACATTTAAAATGCTGAAATATGCTGAAAAAACACTCCGTATTCACTAATGGTAGGTGTTACATGCTCAAACTCAATCAACGACTTAAGAAAAACAATGAAAATGTTTGACCTGAAGTATATAAGTATAAGCAATATTATTCTATAAATAACTTTTATTGTTGCCATGGTAACACAGTGTAGCCATGCAAAACCAGTAACTAAGATTGGGTTAATGCTACTGTCTTGAGGAAAAACATGAAAATTCAAGACTGGCAAATATGCATCCTTAGGACCTTGCAACACCAAAACCATAAGAAAAATTGGGTATAATTGCTACTTTGCAGTGTTACCATGGAAACAAAATACCAGTGCTTAAAAGTGAATTATTTTTTGCTGCATTAAGAATTAAATTGCCATTTAACCAAGAAACAAATTAAAGGACTCAGCTTGAATAGTACTTATCTGTTAGAACTGAAGTTGAATATCATATATTGATAAAATTTGATTAAGAAAACAACACTGTTGCTATGGTTACCAAGAAGGGAAAATGTTTGATTTTGTGAACTTTATATCAATATTAAACCCTGTGTGCCAACTTCTTGCATCCACTTAGAGATTGGATGATAGTCAAAATCAAAAGTCAGGTTAGCTGTTAATAAATATCAATCATAAAAGTTTTGGGAATCTACATTACAGGGTACGTATCCAAGGAAAGAAAATATTTTCCAGGGTTTTAAGCATATATTTTCTGCTTATTTCCATAGCAACGCGCTATTTAAAAATTCTAATCTGAATTTTTTCAAATTGGAAAACTAGGAGCATACCAACATCTTTAAAAATTGATCATATATGAGGAAATAAAAGATATATATATATGAATATATATGAAATATATATATATATATATATATATATAATTGCTTTTTATTTTTACGTGTATGACTTTATAAAATTCAATGAATTTTTTTTTTACTTTTGAATACTTTGTTACCATAGTAACGTATGTAATAGTTGATTTACCAATATTGTTTATCATGCATTTGAGACATCTGACCTTCAACTTTTAGAAACAGTCATTGCCAATTGTTTGCTTTGCCGCATATGTTAACTATGGGGCTCTAAACATGTTAAAAAATACCATTTTTCCAACTTTAAGACATGTTGCTATGGTAACTATAAAACATAGCAACCAATTTTTGCCTGATTTCAGTTTAGGGTATCAATAACTTTTATCATAGAGAGTTTGAAGAAATTCTGAGACTATGCGTGCCACAGCTCCTATATAAAATTTCAAATCATTACAGAGAATGGCTCTTAAATTCCAATGAAAGCTTACAAAACGGCTACTTACGATTTTAAACAAATGTAGAGATTTCTCATCATGTCCCAGGGTTTGGATATAGCGCGCTTACAATTACTGTATATATACCTTGCCCTGTTCATTGAAAATGGAAAAAAAAAACTTTTTCACTATATTTTGGAAATTTTCTAAGAAGGGAAGGTTCTGAAATGAATTATGTATAATGTTTTTTCTTTAAAAAAAAAAACAAAAAAACAGTGGAAACCGTCAATAAGTGGTTTAATCTTTCCAAATAAGAAACATCTGTTCCGTGTTGATTACAAAACATATTTCAAAATAGCATTTCATTACGAATTTGTCTTCAGAACATTACAACATATGGACAACATGTCCAATTTTAATCCACATGAAATATGAAGAGGAGAACGACTCTCATATTAAAATTCTTTAAAAAGAAGTTAAAAATGGATTTTTAGGATAATAATTTCTACTTACTATGGAAGATAAAAATCAATATATTTCAGAAAATGATCGATGACGCTGTGCTTTGATGAATGCTTAATTACAAAATATCAGGTAAAATATCAATTAATCTATAAAGAATTATTCAAAAGATACATAAATAGATGAATGAATATATAAATAAAATGTATAAAATCAAGTCGAAATGAGCGGATGAGCCGCGGTGTGTTGGTTTGATAAACTCATTCCAAATGAGCCAAAAGTATGTGGATCTGCTCGTTCGTTAGGTGATGTTGGTCATCTGGCAACGGGTATCCAACTCACCAAATTGATACTCATCTTTTTTTCATTTTTAATAGAATTTTGTAATACTGATAACAAGGAAAATTTACTTTAACGTAAAAAAAAATCAATTTTCTTTTTAACTATAATTACTTTTAACCATTTCTTTAAAATCATTTTTAATGACCATAAAATATTTCAAATTTTACGAGCAAGTGAATCAGTTTCGCAATATAAACGTGTTTTAAAGATTTTGTAAGTTTTCAACATATTTTATTTATTTATTTTTCTCAGCAAAAATACTGTATATTTCAATCATTTCTTATCTCAATCCGTCTTGGTAATTGGCATATACATGTAAATATATACCCAGCACATTTTTTTTTTAAAGACGTAATTCAGTTTCACAATATCTTCTGTTTAAAATGTTTAATTATTTTCTTTGGTTGTTATTTGGTTTCTTTTCTCATTGAAAAGATTGCTTCTCAAGAAAGACATTATTTTCTTTGAGCTAGATTATCAATAGAATTATCTCCTCTTTCACAGGCAGTTTTGCAAATGGCTTCGTCTGTTGGTTGATTCTTCTAGCTAATAGATTGATTCTTCTAGTTCTACTGAGACTAAAGCAGCTAGATCTACTCCATGTTCATGAGCTTCTGTTCATGGATGTGGGGTATCCACCAGGCTAACTCGATACTCACCTTTTTCAAAGAAAAATTCAATAAAAATACTCAGATAGTAGTTTTAGTTCTGATTTTAGTCTTTTTTCGTCAATGCCTTTAAGTAATTATTACAAAAATAACAATTAATTGTAATGAATTTTTGTCTTTTTTCGGAGGATATTTTTTTTATGAAAATTTTACCTCTGTATCTTATTTTGAGTGTCGTGGTTTAAAAAGTTTGAACGACAAGTTTAATCTCAAATATTTTGAGGTCAATAATTTAATCTAATTTGTGATCGTCAAATTTATTTTTTTTAATGTTTTCTATCCTTCAAAAGTTCTATATTTTACCAAACACAACAATAGTTCCTCTCGTTGCATTGATATTTTTACGCAAACTAATATCATTCTCCTAACTAGAATTAGAAATTATGATGCAACATTTGTACTTCCGGTTATTTCACCACTCCAGACGATCACATTCAAATATCTAAATGTCTTATTCATTTGTCGGGTGAGCCGTGGTGTGTTGGTTTGAGCACCTCACTGCAAATGAGCCGAAAGCATCTGCAACACCTCGTTTGTCAGCTGACGTCAGTCTACTGACAACGAGTATCCAACTCACGAAATTGATACTCATCCTTTTATCATTTATTCTTTCAACACTTTTTTGCCCATCTTTCTGATGCTCGCACTAAAGGTTGCTCTGCTTGATGTAATATTACACTATCTGATAACAACACAACACCATTTGATGTTAAAAAGGTCGTTTTTATTATTTCATGACCGTGATAACAATTTTGTAAAACTATTACAAAAATGAAAATATAGTTTTATAGATTTATATTTATAAACCTTGCAGTTATACCAATATTACTACATGCAACTCCATAATAAATCTGAACATTACTGTATAAAATGTTTACATTAAAGGTAAGGTAAAAATGCCTTACCTATCGAAAAAAGAAATATGGAAACATATTGTTAAATTATTCACATCAAGTGAACTCTGTAAATTTTTAACAATTTGGGAGAGGTGGGAGGGGTGTTCAAAATTAAAATTGTATCTTTCACGCAAATATGGCGTCGACACTTATTGTACTCTACTTGATACTGATGCTGGTCCAAAAAAAAAGAACGCACAAAAATATTTCAGTTATCGCCCTTGTAACACTTTCAATAGACAAGAAATGGGCATAAGGTAAAATTATTTATGAACATAAATGGCATATAATTATCAACAAATTTCTTGGCACCTATTCGATTATGCTGTAAATTAATATCCTCTTATTTCAACATTTTATTTTCTTAAATATTTTTAAAACAATTAAAATATAGGTTTAACATTCTTTAAAACTATCTTTATTAATTATATAAAGGGAGAAAAGCATTGAAATGTAGCTTTGATGTCAGCTTATGATCCAAAAAAAGAATGTTTTAAATTTTCTTTTAATCATATCAGATAAAAAAAAATCATCAATGCAGCCGATGTTTACAAAAAACTACATTGAATATTTTATTTTTAATTTTTCTTTGTATTTAAAGCAGTAAACTATTAGTAATGCAACATTTGTATTTCCGGTTCTTGAACTACTCCATACAACCTACATTTAAATATAGAAATTCAAGTCTAAATAAGCGGGTGAGCCACGGTGTGTTGATTTGATAAACTCACTGTGAACGAGGCAAAGCATCTAGATCTGCTCGTTTAATTGTTAGGTGACGTCAGTCTCCTGAAAACAGGTATCCAACTTACCAAAATAATACGCATGAAATTCTTTCTTCTTTTTTATGTCAAAAACTCTGTAAACTCAATCAACTGATAATATTTATCTCAATCTTAAAACAGTTCATAAAAGTTTGATTTTTCCTTCCTTTTAAGTGAAATGAATGTTTCAGAAGGTCTTATTTTGATACAAATATTCAACTCTCGCTAGATTATAATCAGAGTTATCTCCTCTATCGCAGATAGTTGTGCAATATTTATATAGATAATATACACTTACCAAACCTCGGGTGAGCCGTTGCTTGGTGAATTAAGATTGAATCTTCTACTGAGACTAAAGCAGCTAGATCTACTTCATGTTCATGAGCTTCTGTTCATGGATGTGGGGTATCCACCGGACTAACTCGATACTCACCTTTTTTCAAAGAAAACTTCAAAGGAAATAGCAGATTAAGTTTTGGGGCCCGTTTTACAAAAGGACCTACGACCAAATTCAATTCTCCATATAAATTTTTAATTAACATTATATCGAGAAAACAATTTAAGCTTTTTAATAGGAATGTGGCAAGATATTATTGCACAAACAATTTGAAAGAGAAGTATTCATTTTGCAAAATTTTATAATCATCTTAAGTTTTTGGACTTATTCGTAAGTTTTTTTGTAAAACGGGCTCCTGATTTTTAGTCTTTTCTCGTTAATGCTTTAATTTATAATGACTTGTCCTTATTTTTTTTCAGAGAAAATTCTTAATTATTGTCATTCTGATAAGAAAATTAGAATTTTACCTCAGTATTTTATTTTTGGTGACGTGGTTTAAAAAGTTTAAACAACAGGTTTCGATCATCTTAAATATTTTGCAGTCAAGAATTTAATTCACTCTTTAAAAATAACATTTATTTTTCATATGTTTTCTTTTCTCAAAAATTACATATTATATTAAATACAACAGAAGCTTTCTCTCGTTGCATTGATATATTTTACGCAAACTTTTCAAGTATCATTCTACTAACTCGAAATAGAAATTATGATGCAACATTTGTATTTCCGGTTATTTCACCACTCTAGACGATCACATTTAAATATCTAGGATGAGCCGTGGTGTGTTGGTTTGAGCACCTCACTGCAAATGAGCCGAAAGCATCTGCATCATCTCGTCTGTCAGCTGACAACAGTCTACTGACAACGAGTATCCAACTCACCAAATTGATACTCATCCTTTTATCATTTCTTCTTCAATAATATTATTCTGCTGTAAATTAATACACTTTTATTTCAACATTTTATTTTCTTAAATATTTTCAAAATAATCAATACAAGTTAAATATTTTTTAAAATTATATTTCTTAACTATATAAGAGAAGGAAACATTTTATATTCAACTTTGATATCAGATGTTTATTTTTAATAGGAAAGAGTTAAAAAAAATTCATATCATATCAGACAAAAAAAATCGTTATTACATCGGGTGTTTACATTGAACATACATTAAATTTTAAAAACTGCATCTAATATTTTCTTCTAAAAATTCTTTGCATGTAAAGAAGAAGACAATTATTAAATTAATGCAACATATGTATTTCCAGTTCTTAAATTATTCCATGTGACCTATATTCAAATATAGAAATTCAAGTTTAAATTGCGGTGTGCTGCTTTGATATACTCATTCCGAATGAGCCAAAGGCATCTGCATATCCTCGATTGTTTAGTGACTTCAGTCTCCTGAGACCGGATATCAAACTCACCAAACTGATACTTATTTTTTAAAAATCTTTTTTATGTCAAACACTAAAAAATCAATTATCGCACAATATATAATTCTTAAAACATTCTTAAAACTGTTCATAAAATTTGGACTTTTCCTTCCTTTTTCAAGTGTTTCCGAAAAACTTTAATACAGATAATCAACTCTCGCTAGATTATTATCAGAGTTATCTCCTCTGTCGCAGATAGTTGTGCAATATATATATATATATATATATATATATATATATATATATATATATATATATATATATATAGATAATATACACTTACCAAACCTCGGGTGAGCCGTGGCTTGGTGGGTTAAGATTGAATCTTCTACTGAGACTAAAGCAGCTAGATCTACTCCATGTTCATGAGCTTCTGTTCATGGATGTGGGGTATCCACCGGGCTAACTCGATACTCACCTTTTTTCAAAAAATAAAGTTGAAAGGAAATACATGTACTCAGATAGCAGTTTTATCTCCTTAATCCTTTTTAATTGTCATGCCTTTGTTTAGTCCTTATTTATTTCAGAGAATTTTTTTTATTTATTGTCATTTTAATAATATAATGAGAATTTTCCCCAGTTTCTTATTTTTTGGCGTCGTAATTTTACAAATTTGAACAACATGTTTCATAAAAAAATATTTTGCATTCGAGAATTTAATTTAATATGTGGTCGTCATATTTATTTTTCATTTAATGTTTTCTCGTCTTCAAACATTACATATTTTATCAAATACATCAGAAGCTTCTCTCGTTACATTGATATATTTTACGCAAACCAGTAGCAATCTCCTTACTCGAATTGGAAATTATGATGTAACATTTGTACTTCCGGTTATTTCACCACCCCAGACGATCATATTCAAATATCTAAATATCTTATTCATTTGTCGGGTGAGCCGTGGTGTGTTGGTTTGAGCACCTCACTGCAAATGAGCCGAAAGCATCTGCATCATCTTGTCTGTCAGCTGACGTCAGTCTACTGACAACGAGTATCCAACTCACGAAATTGATACTCATCCTTTTATATTTCTTCTTGTAAAGTTTTATTATTTGATTAAACTATGTGTTTAACATTCCTTCAACTTAATTTTTTTATGTTCTTATTTTGAAATAAAACACTTTCTTTTCTTCCAGTCATTTAAAAACGATAAATTTGTATAAATTTTGAGAATTTTTTTTATCGGAAACAGATATTTCTTAAGGTAAAGAAGGAATTACATTTCCGATATAAAATTCTCAAAATTATATTTTTACATCAGTAATTTAAAAGTAAAATTCTTGGAAGAGAAAATTTTAAATTAAAAACTGTTTAGCTTTGAAAAAACTTGAATAGCAGAAAGAGAAATTATTCAACAACTAAATAATTAATGATAAAAAGCTAAGTTCGTGATTACTTTTATTTTACGTTCTCTGGATTCACTGGATATTCTTATAAAAGAAAAAAAAAATAGAATCAATGGTGGAATAGTTCAAAACATATCCCTTCTTATATTTTTAGAGCAAAAGTAATGACGAAATAATTGTACTTCCGGTTACTGAGTATTGCACCACTCCATACAATAACATTTAAATCTATAAAATCAAGTCTAAATAAGCGGATGAGCCGCGGTGTGTTGGTTTGATTAAACTCACTCCAAATGAGCCAAAAGCATCTGGATCTGCTCGTTTGTCAGGTGACGTCAGTCTCCTGGCAACGGGTATCCAACTCACCAAATTGATACCCATCCTTTTATTTTTTTTTTCTAGTAGCATTTTTAAAAATAATAATTGGTAACTTGCAAATTTACCTCAATGTAAAAAAATGAATCTTTTTTATGATCATTATTATTTTCAACACATTTTTAAAATAATTTTGCCGACCAAACAATATATCAAAATAATTTTATTTTTATATGTTTTCTTACTTTACTCAAATTTATATCACAGTTTTTTATTTGAGAAAGTGAATCCGTTCCACAATATAAACGTTTTTTAAAGAGTTTAACATATGTTATTAATTTATTTTTGTCACCAAAAAACCCTGAATTTCAACATTTCTTATCTCAATCCGTCTTGGTAATTGACATATTAAAATATCCCCAGTACACTCTTTTTCAACGAAGTAATGAATTTTCACAATATCTACTGTTTAAAATGTACAGGAAAAATGATATCAGTTGGTATATGGTTTCTTTTCTCATTGAAAAGATTGCTTCTCAAGAAAGACAATATTTCCTTTGAGCTAGATTATCATTCAAGTTATCTCCTCTTTCACAGGCAGTTTTGCAAATAAGGTGAGCCATGCCTCGAATCATCTAGTTCTACTGAGACTAAAGCAGCTAGATCTACTTCATGTCTATGAGCTTCTGTTCATGGATGTGCCACAGTGGAGTATCAACAAAGCTACATGTAACTCGATACTAGCCTTTTTTCATAAAAATTCGAAATATATACTTAAGGTGAAACGCTGTAAGTTCAAATGGAAAATATTTTTACGTATGAAGCGTTGCTTACTTTTTTTCAGAAATGAATATTATGACTAATGTTGACATTAACAAAAATGAGACAGTGAATAGAAAGATTCAGTGTTTTCTAATCTCAACATAAAATATTTAATTTTAGGTTTAAATGAAAATAGTATTTACTTTCATATCTTTCATTTCAAATTAAAAACATAATGAAGTGTTGCTTTTACATCAGAATATCACAATGTTTCCTTTGCTGGTAAAATAAAAATGCATCCATCAACAAGAACTTACTTACCTTTCCATCTACAGGAGTTATCTTGCCTAAAAATATTTTAAAGAGGAAAAAAATGATTATGAAATTTCTGCATCTGGTCCACTATAAATTCATGTAACAATTAATTTAAAAAGAAAATATATGTTAAGAAATAGAAATATCTCAGTTTTAACAGAAAAGGAATGGAGTTTACACATTTTTAGGTAAACTGTTATTGGTAATCTTTAAAAAATATTGGCAATAGAATAGAAATTAATGCTTGTATCACATAGTTGAGTTGCAATTCAATTTGTAATAATATCATACCGGTAATAATAATAATTCTCATTTTTATCAAACTCTATGTGGAACAATTTAATGGATTGCTCACAATAGTTTACTTTGAAATATATTTCTCTTATCAGAGGGATATTATACACCTTATAAACAGAAATTTTATTTTGATTTCCAACTTTTTCTGAAAATTAAGAGTTGGCAAAAAAATCATAGTATATTTAATTCATTTTGGTTACTAGTATTTTTTTTTAGAATCCACTCTCAATATTACATTACCAATATAACAGTTCATAGCTTTTTCAACGATTTAAAAGAATATCTGAATGAGAAGTTCCAGATTTAAAGGTGTTGTAGAAAAGAAAACTCAAAGACGAGAAAGGAAATTAATCAACGTTTTGGATGTTATATACGTGTAGTTTATGGTAAATGTACTGCTTTCGTTGTAAACTTTCACATTGCATCTTTGTTTTGAATGTTTCTTGTATGTTATGTTTCGTACTCACTTTATTTTAACAATTCAGAATGTTTTTTAAGGTCAATTATAAAAATCAATCCTTTTTATTCTTTCCTGGTAGTACTCAGTATAGCAAAAAAAAAATATTCCCAAGAAGGAGCAAACATTAAAAGATAAAGAGACAATAAGTGGTGTGACAATGTAAGTTTACTACGTGTATGTTAGTGTTCTGCTTAACCCAGAAAATTCCTATTAGGTACACAGCAAAAAAATTATTCAATCTTTCAATAAATGATGCATTTGATCTTTAAAACATGCAGAATCAAGGTATTTTATTATATTATACTTTAAAGATAGTACCGTAATTATAACAATATTTGCTTTAAAAATAAAAATATTTTATTTGTTGTATATATTTTCTTATTCCCTTTTCATATTCTCTATCGTTTTCTTTAATTTAAAATATGGGAAGTTTTCAATTTTGTCTATCACTAGTACAAAAGAAAATATACCTTCTGGGAAATCTTTTCAGTTTTTCTGTCCTCTTTTTTAGAAAGTCTCTATCTATAAAGATGCAATGTAATAATTGGAACTTTATTAAAAATTTTAAATGATATTTGTTTTTGTTGAGTCAGACATTATTTTTTCAATAATTTCTAAAAGCAATCCAATGGGCCTTCATCTACCTTAAAAATTAAGGAAATGGGTGGTTTTACATTTTGTAGGGTGGTCTAACAGCTCATCAGTACAATTGATTTCTGTAAAGAAATTTGGTAAACTGGACAATTTAAAACATTCAGAATCTGCAGTGTGAACGTTGATTCTAAGCAGAATGACGGGACCAGGGAAAATGTGTTTCAAGAGGGCGGGTTGGTCATTGCTATTTTTATGTTATCTAGACTTCCTGAAAAAAAAATTAGAAATCTGATTATTAAAAATATATGGAATAGTGCATATATGAAAGTTAGACATATATCTTTCTGTCTTTACTAAATAATAATTTGGGGGATCACTTTTTGCTGTTCTAGATGGATCTTGTGGGTAAAAAGTTAGCCACCCAGCCTCTTTAAGGCTCCTCTTAACATTTCCCCTTCGTGTTTTTTGGTATTTCGATGAACCTTTTTTGATTGTTTATACACGTGTTTTATTATTCTACGATGATCAGAGAATATACAAGCGCTTCATTTACAAAGACAGGGACCAAACAACAAATAGCTAAACGCCCGATTAACCCTGCATTTTACATAAGCGAAAAACATTCCAATGGATTCGCATCGTTAAAACTAAATGTTGTTCCATTTGTGAAATGATATTTACATACATACACCGCGAGTTTGAACACAGAATGAGCGAAAATGTCAGCTGCTTTTGCCCAAAGTAAATTAAAATGTCAGTGAGCTATGAGGGATGGTAAATGTTATTACATTTCTAAAGAAGAGAAATGTTTCTTCTTCAACCTTGTTCGATAGAAGTGTTCGAACTGTTCTGCTACAATGTTCAAAAAGCAACTAGCTCTTTGGGTCTGTTCGGGTATTTAGTCAGAACATTTGCACGTGTCAATATCATCCTTCCGCTGTTGTAAACTTCGAAGCCAGTGAAATCTAACGGGAACTTTTATTGTAGCAATTAATTCATAAAAATGAACTTATCACTTTACGGGCGTTACGAATGGGCTTTAAAGAAACAACCTGGATTTATTGTCCTGGCATTTGGGGAGAAGTGGAGAAAAATAGGCTTGTTGAAATATTTACAACAAAATGTCTCCTTTTTACCGTTGTAATATACAACATCCAATTAACCCCCAGAGCAAATTCATCTAAGACGCACTAATTCGTCTTGTTATAGTTTTAAACTTTGACATATGCTCTTGAAATTACCAAACAAATCAGTTCTATTGTAACCTATGTCTTAATTACAAGAGGAATGCAGTTGGCATTTGACTAAAATTGAACAAACACATTGGCTGTGTTTGGTAAGTAACATACAATATCTAGTTACGGAATCTTAAAAATAACTCGGGCAAATGGTTTGATGTCTGCAAATATATATCACAGTGTTTAGAGTACCTCTCCTTATGATTCCAATACATATTTCACAATTTTTAGAGCACCTTTCCTTGTGTATTCTTCATTTCTCTCCACTAAACAGATAAGTTTTGCATCTCCATTCCATCTCTTTTGGTGGCTTTGTCCACCACACTCGTAAGCGTATCTAAAATGTAATTGTGATTTATACTAGCCTTCGGTCATTTTCCCTGTTATTTGGAAACATCGTTACAAATATTCTGATAAACAATTTTCCGTCTCATCGTTTAATAAACCTAGATTCGCCGTATCAAATCATTGTCCTACGTAAAGATTCTCTTTTCAACAGTTGATTATTTAAGCCTCGCTTACCCGGAAGATTAGACACGATGGGCGACAACTGAAGCAGATCATAAGCGCTTCTCTCGGCTACTGTATGTTAATTAGCATTACCCTAATTGAGAATGCATATCATGCAGAAAATGCCTCTGGTCTTGTCCAGGAGAAAATGTTATTAAACCAAGATAAATAGAGGTGGTCACTAGTAAATGGCTTTAGTAGCATCGGCTAAGGAAAGGTTGAACATTATTTACAATATGTTTGATCTTCCTTCTCAAATCGGTAATGATCTACCACACCTGTTCTGTCTTCATATGGCACCAGCAAACCATTCAAGATTGGTCTGACCATCTGATTTTAAAACTGTCACTTATACTTCATTAACTTGTGTGGTAAATAAATACTGACCGCTTACCTTTAACTCAGACTCCCTATTGGCTCAAAACTATTTATAATTTTAATTTGTTGTGTGCGCATATCTAAAACAGCAAAGCATATTGATGTTAAAACAATTCAAAGAAATGCCATTTCTAAATGAATATACAGGTACATTACAAAGGGTTAAAAAAAAGCAAAAAATATATAAGTGAACCACTACTTTAGAGAAAATATTAGACCTAATTGATATGCAGCTATCTGTAGCAATCGTATTCTGAAATTCTGTATATAGACAGGTAACTATGTTTATCAAAGTCTGACTAAGATATCTCTCATTTCATAATACTAGTATATCAAAATGAGCAACTCTGCAAATCAAGGATTTAAAACAGTAAATAACCTTTTTAAAACAAATCAAAATGTATTAGTCTTTTATATTTTTTTCTAAAATACATGTACATGTAATATTACTATGAAATCCATTAAGTTAGAGATGGGGTAATAATATACCAATAGCAATATTGTAGTGTACGTTAGAAAGAAAAAACATGTTTACTTAGAGTTCATATCCTGGTTAACATTATTTCTGAGTACTGGTGTCGTGAAAAATATAGTGTTAATCCAGCCGTGTGGATGTCTGGTAACGTCTGCTTCATTCAAAGCAGTCGTCTGCAAAACTGGCTACTGTGATCAGTACCTCGAACTAATGAGGAACAACATCAAACAAGTGTTTTCTTAGGCTTTCACTGAGGACAATACGAGTTTTGCCGTTTAGGGATATGTTAAAGTAATCTACTTAGGCGATTCTGGTGGCCCTTTATTTGTTGTGGTTCTGTATACTACGATAGTTGTTATTTGTTTTCCTTGGAGTGGCGCTCGTTACTTATGATCTGTCACTTGTGTATTTATCTCATAGCGCCCCCTGTGGGGATGCAATTGTAATTCAGCCGTACTTGGAGGGGTTTTATTTTTAAAACATTTCAAAAGAATTATGGTGATAAAAAATACAACGGATTTAGTCTTTTGTAATAGTGCAATTTTAGGGTAACCAAAATTGCAACCCTTATACCCGTCAGTGAGTTTCTGGAAGATAGAGATAAAATGGTTTTAAAAGGAAAGAATAATGAAAAAAAAAAGATATTTAAAAGAATGAAGGCTCCTTCTGCATATATAGATTCGGTTTCAAAAGAAAATCTTGAGGACATTTCTAAATATGCACTTTTTTCAGTGCAAGTGACTTTAAAGCATATATGAAAACTTTAACAGCTGCCGTTTCTTTCCGATTAATTAACAAATTTATGTAACAATGTGTATTTTAACCCCACGACTACAAATACTTTAAATCTTTTTCTAATATAATTCGAGTGTAGAAGACAAACAATTCATTAAAAAAAACTCTCTTTCTCTAAATGTTTTTGTTTGAGTATTTCTAGAGAAGGGCATCCTCCGAAGGTGTTAAGAAATGTTTTAAAATGTAAAACGAGCCAACGATTTATTGAACTTGTTAATGACATTTACTTAAGAACACCAATTAAATCAAATAATCTAAAAAAGAAACCAAACATTTACACAAATACTTATTTTCCGGCGATAGAAATGAAACAAAAAAATCTTAAAGGATTATTTTAAACAAGGTATAGTGTTCATGACATTTTCACATAAATCGGATTCGAGTTATAATAGGGAACTAATCATAAGAAGTTGAATTCTTGTATAATTGGTCACCATCCGCTAAGAATCAATTGTAATTCGACGTGTTTTTTATCAATTGCACAAAACCACCCTTCTCACAGCTGGGGTCTATGCTTGAACCGTGCATTTCCGTACGTTTCTTCCTCACATGAAAAACAAACTTCGCAAATTTAAAATAAACATTGAATAATATTGATCCAGGATTTTGATATTTTCAATCGATATTTACTTTGATTAACAAAAAATGCTTAATAAGAAAGACATTCCGCGTCATATTTTTCTATTCAGGAAACACGTTTGTTTTGTTTCCTCTCTGAGGAAACTCGAGTTACAGGTGCAAGGGTTTGTTTGCATGTTGACATAACCGAAGAAGCACTCAACTCACATTAGAAATAACAAAATGCAACCATCTCATTCACAGAGGGAATTTCAAGTGGAAAATAAAAATAAACATGCACAACTTAAGAAGTTAATTTTCTAATCCTTTATAATGAATTAACTACTCATAGGGCTATTAATATTTCATTTCATATGTTTTAAAGATATTTGCTTTCATCTGAAAGGTATTGAACGCCCTAAACCGACTCAGGCAATATGGATATTAGATTTGTTTGTAATTGCACAGCATCTTGAATGGCCAGGATTGTAATTTACAATTGCTGTAATTCAAAAAAATCATATACAGTCCAAGCTTACACAAAATATAAATGACTCATTGCAACATTTGTTATGTTAAAATAAAATTATATTAAAATTTTGAAATTAAATGAATTCTAGCATTCTAATAACCGAAATTATAGGTGAATTGAATTCTGGAAACGTGTTTGGGTAATTCGTCCGCTTTTGATAATTTTTTTGTCTTTTAATTCAATAAACCTTGCTACCCACAATCAATAAAACGACTGCTATGTGTTCATGCAGTGTGTTGAAAACACTTGAAAGGCAATAGTATGAAAAGTAATAACAACCTTCTGTGATAATTACCAATGAAGGTTATGTGTAAAATTGAGAAGAAAAATAATTGGAGGAATGGAAATGAGAGACCGCGAAGTGTCACGCAAAAAAGATCTTTTTTATTGAGAGCTAATCGATGCTCAATTCTTTTGCAATAAAAATGTTTCATTTCTAACATGTTTTCAATATGTCATTCTTATTTGAAACTTTTGTTTACCTGTATAATCTCATACGATGGCTATCGATCAAAAAGGCGCATCTATTGGAAGGCGTGAACAATCAGCACCAGCCAGCAGCGGATGGAGACTTACAAATCTATGTGCTTCGGCGGAAGTTGATGTTGGTTTTGAAGACACTTTATAAATAAACTTCCTTTGTAATGTTGTAAAATATTGTTCTTTGCTAAACGATGTTTCGATTTTTATTTCGATTTTGATAACGCTGGTTCAAATGATATAATAAACTTATTTTCAGAACAATTAGAAATATATTTATTTTAGTTTATTTTTTGTTTAACTCAGAACAAAAATCATTGCAATTTTGGCCCATTAACTCGCCATTGTTTTACATAAACATTAAAAAGCATTGAAATCGTTCTTTTAGTCCGAAACATCTATATTTTAATGTATACTAGTATGAGAGCACGAAAAAGAAATGTGTAGTTATGTTACATAAAAAATTGAAACATAGTGTACATGTAGTGGGTTACTATCAATTATGCATGCGTCGTATTTACATTAAAAAAATTTTTAATTATTTTTTTTTTGTATCGAGATTGTCCTACTAATATAACATGAAATACGGGGATAATCTTTCTTTAAAATTAATTTTTAGTTAGTATCGCACTTACACATTCACATTGTAAATTCGAGAGAGAGAGAGAGAGAGAGAGAGAGAGAGAGAGAGAGAGAGAGAGAAAGGAAAAGAGAATGTGATTTATACACAACACACCAATGGATTAAGCTGAGTAAACGTTTGTGCCTCTGATCTCGGGTTGGAAACAGCCTTCTGTCATCTCAGACAAACATTGGTGGCCATAAACCCATTTCTGGATAGCAAATCTTACTGGTCGCTCCGGTAGCCATTTTAATATGTTTTTGAATGGCGCAATTTATGGCAGATTCAATCTTCCACAGAATTGTTATCGCAGGGTCTTTTGTTTTATGTCAGGCATTCGTTCACTGTCCCAGTTGCTATTGCTTTCAGATCAAATAATCCCGATATATTTATAAAGCTACAGGCTTTGAAGTAGATATATTGCGATTTGGAATGGATATATGAAATAATTATATAATCATGTTATAACTGTGAGTAAAATGGGGCAAATAGTTGGGATCAAGCTTCGACTTACAAAATCTTGAAATTTTCCTAGCGATGACGCAAACGTTTTATGTAAAAGGGTAAATGTCAAAAATTGTCATCTAGAAACTTGTCAGATTCTGCAGTGATGTAAATTATTTGACTCAGTTTTAAAATTGCAACATTTCGAAACTTTCCTTTTCAGTGCACTCAAAAATAAAAAAATAAAAAGGTGGAAGATAGTGAATAATGATTAATCAATAAAAAAAACACAAATTTGAGAATAAGGTATTAAACAGAGTCAAAGTACACCCTGATATAGAAGGTATTTGTTAATAATATCATTATAACGACCATTGAATTTACGAAATGTTAACTGAAAATAAAGTTGTTCAAATCCATGTAACATCAACTTATCTGTTAGTTGCCTGTCTAGGTTGTAAAAAATTGACATGCTATAATAATAATGTAATAAATGTGTGAATCTGGTGCCTTGGATGAGTAAGCATTCCTGCTATGCGGTCAAGTCCGCCATAAGCCATATGTGTCGATTAGCTAGTTGGAACTTTTGTATAAGAATAATGGCACATACTAACTACATTATGTATTGGTATGGAACACGTCAGTCAAAGTACGGCTCATAACATCAACTTGTCTGTTAGTAGCCTGTCCAGGTTGTAAAAATTACCACGTGGTCATTTCAAAAATAACAATAAGACTAATAAATGATTGATTGTTGTTTAACGTCCCTCTCGATAATTTTTCACTCATTTGGAGACGCCACCACTTGTCTGTGGAGGCCTACCAAACTTCTGACCTATACTCGGCACTTACGGGCATTGAGCAGTGAGGGATCTTTTTCATGCTAGCATCTACTGCCACACGGGACCTCAGTTTATACGACCTCATCCGAAGAACCTGTATCCACGTCACGCAGTGAGATTCAAACCCACTACATCAGGATCAACTTCTTACTCCACGACTCTAGAGAAGACGCTTTAACCACTGCGCCACGCAACGGACAATTCACAAATAATGCCCACCATTTTTTTATGTAATAAGGTCACGGGCGAGGCAAGAGTTTCGGAGATTTCGTATTGGACATAAAGGCCTTAAAGGAAACGGGTTGATTATTAATTTGATAAAAAGAAATCTGGTCAAAACCTTAAATAACGTCATGGCAGGGACTGTTCGTTTAACCGTTGAGGAACTTCTAAAAGCAGTTAGATGTAGGTGGTTAAAATTTTTAAAAAATGATAATAACTATTTCTATTTTAATACTCAAAAAATTGTAAAGCAAAATAAGAGTACTGGGGTACAAAAAAGTTTTCAATTAATAGATAAGGCGTCAAAGACCATCTGTAAAACAAAAAACAAAATCACTGGTTTTACGCATAATTTTGTGTTGTTCTTTAAAATAATATGAAGACGCGTGACATTTCCTAAAAAAAAAAATTAAATGACCCTTGTAATTTACGCAATTTACAATAAAAGCTAGAATTATTTGTTTTCCTTGTCCGTAAATATGCCGGTCTGAATATAACATATATTAAACTTTCTAAAGAATAATCACAGAGGTTTCGACGATACATTTAATTTTATTGAATTCGTCGCAAGCGATATTAATGATTTAAATTTTTAAAAGTTAACTTTGTAGATAAATTGTTGATTTTCACAAAAGCTTATAAATGTTCCTTGATATATTGATTTAATAAGGTCACCAAAAAATCTTTTCATGATTTTTCCCCCGAAATTCACAAAGATATATATATATATAATTTGCACTCATAAATCCAAAACGCTGATATAGGTCTCTCTTCATTTTTTTTTTTTTTTTCAAAATCAAATTCAAATGTTTTTTTTTTTAATGTAAAAAGAATTTCTTCATTGATGTTCAACTGAGGGGAAAGGACTCTTTTGCAAGAAAGGATGAATCGTTCTCTGGGAAAATGTCCAACCTCGTTATCAAAAATGTACTCGAATACATAATAGCGAATCCCAAAGATTAATAGACATCAAACAAACCAACAAGAATTTCTACAACCTCATACTAAGCCCACCCTCTTCGCTGTGACCTGTTACAGATTTTAATTAAACCATCGTAAAGTGTTAGCGATTGGAGGCAATTGCAATATCAATGCTTTACTCAACAAGGCGATGTTTATTATTTCAGTGTATATCATTTTCATTGATGTAAGGGGCATCGCTGTTACGGTCCGCACCAGAAAAACAAACACGGGCCAAAATGTCGAAGATCTTGGAGTTAGCAATATCAAAGAAAACATGCTCGGTATCCAAGAGCAGGTCAAGAGTGTTTGTGAATCACACCAGCCCCGATGGTCATTTCTTCATTAAATGAAAGAAAAGTTATCTTATATTAAAGTCATTTCATGCTTCAAAGATAAAATGTCGACGTAGCGCTTTGAGTTGACACGTCGTACGTTTGTATTCTGAGTAGATAGTTGTTTTAATAGACACTATGTTGAATGGGGAAACGGTTTTTGAAATACTTCAAAGAATTTATGCGGAAACACTTTTTCTCAATCTCTTAGAATTTATTTGAAAGTCAGCTGTGAGCTGTGTCATCAGTCTGCCCCCTTTTATTCAATTTCTCTTTTTTTATTTTTGAAATTGCCCCATAAATAAGACTGGAAATGTTAGCAAGTGATATCAGATAGAGATACATTTAGGATAATTATTCCCGAATTTTTCTATTAATACTTCAATCAATTTCTGATGTTGTTTTTTTTTAGGGACATAAGCGTGTTTGGTCAACTTGGTAAACAAGAATCGGAGTAAATCGGTGCCCCTTCTTAGTAACTTTGGTTTAAAATATATTTATTCAAATTACTGAACTGGATTGAACAGCAGGCATAAATGCCTATGATCAAGTAACTTTGCTTATATATATTATGTTATGCATACATAATTTATTTTACGTTTAAAAAAGACCTCACACCTTAAATTTGTCAATAGATATGTTGTATCATTTTCGGATAAACCGCTTAAATGAATGTTGATATTTAGTGAAGATCCAAAATAATATTATCGCTTATCTTCGTAATATACTTTATACATTGATCAATAACGGCGGGGGTATAATCCGAGAGACAGTCTGAAACATGCTCAAATTATCTTCTTATATTATTTATATTATACAGATTTAAGTATCAACTTTGTTTAATTAATCCGCTTTTTGTTGCACAATTAATCCCGATATTCTTTAAATACTGTACAACGGGAGTTGATTACCTCCCTTCTCACTTCAAAGGGACGTATCAGTGGTGTAAATCCGGGTTCTCTGTTGCTTGACCACAGGAAGCAGCTTACTTCCTGGCAATGCATGATGGTCCCTAATCTGTCGGTTGACTTCAAACGATAATATTCACACCTTAAAGTTTTGAAAATCACACGTATCCCGATTTCGACTTATCTTATATCAGTTTCAAAATGTTTTTCTTTCGGGTCTTATCTTATCTTTTAGGGATACTTAACACCTAGGCCACCGGAGATTAATGCTTTTATAATGCAGTCTCTGTGATCACAGTTTGTCAACTTTATACCCCCAATTAATGTCAGTGTTGGAAATTGTCCCGCGTAAAATGATATTAAAATAAACGCGTTTGCCAAATTTGACTTAATGCGTCTTTTTAAAAAAAAATATTTAATGCAAAAAATTGTATGTTTAGTTATTTATTCATTCATTTATCTTGCCATATTTGGTAACATTTAATAAATTAGCATAACCAATTCTACAAAAAAAAAATTAATGGAATGTAAACTTTTTTTCTTTCTGTTCTCATTGTTTAAAATGAATCTTAGACATATATTAATTTTAAGAATATCTGTGCTACAAATCGCTCTTCCAAATAATGATTTTAGCAGTTAAAAATTACAAAGCATAGGCAGAATAATTTTATACTATGCTTCAATACTAGCAGTTGAATACACATTTTTCAAAATACCTACATTCTCAATATATTTCATCAAGTTTCAAAATCGCGACAATCTAAACAAATTATTATCATACATTTGTTTAAATTGTACATTCAGTTATTTGGAAAGGTCCCCCCTCCTGCAGCTTTTGTATACGGACGAAATTCTCTGTACGCAAGTTACCAATCTATTTTTTCACCTGGTCCGTATTTTTCTTTGCTGTCTGGCCCTGTCCAATTATTATTCAAGGTCCCGCTGCAATGAAAAAAAATGGAGCACAAAAAAACCTTACCCCCAAAAACTGCTCAATAAAGCATTACATTATTTTAACAATAGCATTCAAATTAGATACACGTTTTTGGCTTTGTAATAATCTATACTCTGGGTTCCTAACCTCAGACTCACGTCCGTGAGTCGTTTTTCTTGAGGGACACCCCCGGTCTGTGATTTTCTAAACCATGTTAAATTAAGTTTTCTCAACTCGTTTACTCAATTGCAGCGAAAAAGACAAGACTATGCAAACCTAACTGTTCGATGATTTGAGACTGGTATTTGAAAGTGTTGAGATAAAGATGTTTATTGTATAAATTTCTTTCACAAATTTCTTCTCTTTGAGAGAAATAATTTTCTTCTGTAAAGATCTTAATTACATAAATTTAGTCTGTTCATTTTTTTTATGAAGACGTCCTTCAAAATGCATGGGAAAATAGTCAAAATACATTCTTGGTGCTATAATACCAGAAGTTTGAAACATCTCTTAAAAATTTGAGCTTCATTTTTGTCACATGTAGAGAAAAACAAACCGCTTTTAAATTGCTTTTCTAGAGATCCTTTTAAATTAAGTTCAGTGTCTACATTAAAATTTTAAAATGTTCTTTGAAGTCATATTTCTTTTATTTTTTAAGCTAAAGGCAAATACACCAAGAGATGTCTAACAAATTATATGAGAAAGCTGATTAAGATTCATCTTTTCTTTTGTTGAAGTGTCCAAGTTTATAATTTTGGCTCAAAGTCGAAGATTTACTGGTATATCTCGTTCACGTTGTAATGAACAAGACACATTTTTGTTCAAAAAGAGGCACGGTTTTTTGGTCAATAAATAAGTCCTTTGGGGAAAGTTTGATTTTAGAATTAATATTGCATTGACATACCATAAATATGGAACCTAATTCATTATTTTCTCTAACAGAAAAATGCATTTGAGCGCAGAGCTGTTTCAAAACTTCATTATGCAAACAGTGTAAAATGAAGAATGAAATAAGTTAATTTCGCACAGTTGCAAGTTCATTCCACTAGATTTGTCTTTTTTCTTGAAAAAAAAACTTGATTTTTTAAAAAAAATACATATACTAGGTAATTATCTATCAATATCATAAATCTTGTATGAATAGTGTCTGGTGTAATTATCTTGAAGTTTAAAAAAATCATGCCTTACCAAATAAATTCCTTCTGAGTTGATCTTGACAAAAAACCATTTTCTCTGCTGTATCTGTAATTGTAAGGTTTCATGCAATAATGTTGCCACTGCTTTTGGCGCGAAAATATCCAAAGCAGACAACCGGAAAACCAAAGTGTAACTTACAGGGTCTCCATTTACCGTAGTTTACACTTCAGTGGTCAATTTGATCAAACTTGTCAATGAAATTTCTTCCAGCAAATTCCTCGGCATGGTCCTTCATCACTTAGGTGGTTGCATTTAATACACAGGGGTTATTTGCTGTTGTTTCAAGGGGAATCACTAATATTGAGTCTGTGGCACAATCAATTTTAAATCGAAAATTATAAAACACAAACAAATCGGTCTTTATGTTTTATGGTTGCTAGTACATTTTTCCAGTCCACATCAAATAATCATTTTAAGCGAAAGAGTAAATGTAATTATTATGGACAGGAAAACATAAAAATTTGCTTTGTTGATTTCTAAATGTATATATGGATAAATGATTTACAAAAATAAAATGTTGTAATCTGAACTGCTTTATGTCTATTAGAAAGGCAGAACACCAAGAAAATGACATTTCCATGGTGCTTTAAGTTTCAAAAGTCTTGAATACTGTTCATCTAATAAAAATTAAAGAAGAAATTTAAATCTTGCCGTTACACAAAAAATGAGAGTTTTGTACATGTGCATGATCAGAACTGTATGTTATATCTGTAACTTGGCTTGTATCAATATAAAGAGATTATTGACCAGTTGGAGAATACTTGTCATAAATATTCAAAATTTTTACTTGGCTGTAAAGAAGTCATTGGGTATATAGTTCAGATTATATACATGTAATTTGCTTCCTTATAACAGAAATTCTTTATATCCATATTCTAGTAAGGAACCTCGTAAAACACACCTGTCGATTGCATTAACGGAGATTTCCTTATAAACTAGTTCTTCATAAATGAGTTTTACTGTAGATATTCTACATTTCAAACTAGAACTAGAATCTTTTCAATTCAGTGGTGGTTTTTAAAATGTTTGTTTTCACTGTCACGAATTAATCTTTCGCATTAAACCTATTGCATATTTCTCTTTCAATTAAATTTTCATCCATTTTAATAATTTTTCGATGTGATTAGTCACAAGTCTATTAATTTTCTATATCTTACGACCTTCTTTTAACCTTAGAGAACTCCCTACGATCATAAAACAATCCCATATAGATTCATTACATCTGCTTAATTAATGTTTACTTAAGCGCAATTTTACAATTTTATTGGTGTACGGCAGGGAGCACGGATAAGGGCGCGATACTTGGCTGGTTATACTAATATTTGTTATGTACTGATGCCACATATTTCACAACTACTGATAAGCGCTGGCATTCTATTATCATTCATAAACAATTGCTAACGTTTTCTTTAACAACCGTCATAAAAATGTCGCACTGCAATATTGTAGGATAGTGCTTTCGATCATGAATAAATAATCGTAATAAACCTTACAATAAAAAGAAGAAATGTTTATTTTTCTCCCAAAATTTCTTTTGATGAATTTGATTAAGTTTGTTCTGCTCCTCCATCGCCACCATAATTCAAAAACGCGCGATAGTATTTTGTCAGGCAAGCTGTTTGCAAGTGTCTTGGTACACAATCGTTTTTCCTTATCATTGCATTCTCTCTCCATTTATGCTACTTTGGAACATACTTCAATATAGCTTTAGTTGAAATTATTTTTCATTGCAAATCAACATCAAATAAAACTCCTGACAAGGACCTATAAAAGATATCCAGGCTGCTTAACCGATGTAATGCGAAAACAGCCCACTTCAAAACGTTTTTGCGATCCCTAAATAAATACACCGTAACCTTTGTTTGCCGTTCTAGTGTCGTTTTAACTAAATTGCACCCCTGATTTATACAGTATTAAAACTTCGATTTCTATCATAAAACTCATAAAATTGTCTTTCGAAAAAATATTTACGTTGGTTCGCGACAGTTTGTGGTGCGTTTCTCCCAGAATCGTATAACAAATAGACGCGATTAGTAGAGGTCAATTTGCAGGAAAACAGAGTCATATAACTGCTAGAAAATCCTTCCGCGGTAAAATATACTCTACTCCAGGGCGGTTTTTATGGTGTTCGTTAGAATCTTTACACCCCTGATCGATTGTTGAGGACAATCTTAGGTAAATGATTTATTTTAATAAACTTTTGCCCATTGTAAAATCCTCTTGTGGCGAGTTGTTGTTTCTGGGTTTTTATTACAGTCTCAACGAAAACGCGAAACTCTGTTTGCTCTGTTTTCCTCAAGTGTTCCGAACTAACACGCCATGCAAAAAGCAACCATGAAAAAGTGCACCATTTGTTCTATTTGACACAATCCGGGAGACATGAGAGGGCATAGTCCATAGAAATTCCTTCTTCAGAAAACTGGATGGATTCATTTCTTTTTTATTGAGACAAAAATTTGATGCAATAAATAACGTAGAGTTCGCTCTACATCTAATCATGTACAACCACGTGCATTGCGAGGTATAATGAGTCAATCCTCGAATAGATATGTATAATTCATCGTATTATTATACATTATTACAGAATACTGATAACACGGATTTCTCTACTATACTCGAAAGAAACCGAAATCCAGACAGATAATCTAAGAACTGTAGAACCATATTTCAATCATACATATCCTTTCTTTGAAGAGGAAAAGTTAGTAATCTCACAGTTTTTGAAATGTTTTTCTTGTACATACAATCAAGCAAATACATAACTGCAGAACTGTAGCTCTCTGAAAAAATATATTGACAGACCGGAGAGCTACAGTGCCACCCATTGAAAAAACTGTATATCTATTGCGCACAAAAAAGTGTGCTGTTTCTCGATTTATTTTTCCATGTTTTTAAAACTGTCATCTCAAAATATTACTAACCGTGTGTTCCTTACACATACTTTAACGTTTTTCACAACAAAATTTCCATCATAATTGTTGTTAAAATCCCTCCTGGTCCTGACATTGAGATCATCAAAAAATCGTCTATTTATACTGCCATTTTGGTTTGCAAGATAATTCGGTCCAGCGTGCTTCGTGTAGATGTCAGCTACGAGAATACTTCATAGAATAGTAAGGAATTTCTTGGAATCTAGCCTTTTCTTGCAACTGAGGTAAGAATTTGGAAGGATTTATGAAGAACTAAGCGCAACTTTTTGTGCACAATAAATATACGTTTTTTTTTTCAATGGGTGGCACAGTAGCTCTCCGGTCTGTCAATATATTTTTTTCGGACAGCTACAGTTCTGCAGCTAGAAAATACATTGCTTACCACTTTGTGAAGTTTGTCTGGGTTCTGTAATATATTGAATGTAAATTAAAACGAATGACCCTCGAATATTATTTTATTTTCATGAAAAACTTTTTTCCGAAGAGAACAACCATTGTTCTGCTAAAACTTTGCAAGCCCCTATTATAACTCTCTTCAGAAATAGCAATTCGAAAATGGCATCAATGTACAGCTTTAGTTATTCATGTATTTGCAAGTATCAATTTTTAAGATTTTTCATAATAATAAAATATCGAGTCAGCAATCCAAATGAAAATAAATCCGTCAAAAATGCATGGGTATAGTGGCGTGTGTTAAGAATTGTTAAGTATAAAACATATACCACAAACTGAACCTTGTTTCAAAGAATGGTCATGGTATCTGCATAAGAAAAATATTTTAATTGAAACATTAAACAGTGTGGCACATTTTTGGACAAGTTACATGAATCATCAGAAGCCAGAGTACATGTATTAAGTAACCCTCCTGTCCGAATCAAAATATTTAACTGCATGATTGAATTTATTAAACTTTTCAATTCTTTGGTATTCTTTGCCATTCATTCACAGTGTTTTAGTTAAGTGGTTACCTAGCTAGTTGGTGAAAATTGAAAAACGGGCCAGCAGGGAAGATGACAAGCATGACCAGTACACTGATTTATCAATATTTGAGAAGGGTAACTATATAATATACTCCCTTTTGTTTAAACGTCAATGTGATATTTTTAGCTCAAGATTATTTAGATACTTATATAGAGGTGCTCAGTGTACATGGCATTGAATATGGTTGTATATGTGCACAGCGGACCAAGGGCGTTGTTTTTATTTTCATAAGCTACACAAATATTATACAATCATTTATTATGTGAAATATTTTTTTTTTCAGTTCAAAGAATCAATGTAAAAAAATCAGTAATACGCAAGTATATTAATATATATAACAACGTATTTAATAGTAAAATATAAAATTATGTATTGATAATTTAATGGAATGTGTCTGCCCAATGAAAAAAAAAGTGAACTGAAACTACGTACAAACAGAAAATATTAATTTTCTTCTATATTCTACTTTTTCAAAATTTGTTTGCTTGCTATTCTTTTCCCATTATTATACATATTTTATTTTAAGTTGTACATCTTAAATATTTTTAAGAAAGGTGATGAATCAATAAATCATATAAACTTCTTAGTTGTTGTTTTTTTTTATTAGAAATAACTCCAAAAATACCATGCCATTTAATAATAATGATAATTTAAAAAAACCATACTGAAAAGCTCAAACTTTTAAATACGATTCCCATTTCAAGAAAATTATTGTTGACCACCTACCAAAAAAATTAAGATCAAAAGAAAATTAGAAATTTATACACTGTATATGATTTTATTTTTTTGAACATATGAAATGTTTTAAATCTTTTTTTTCATTTTGCGAAATTAATCTCAAATTTATTCAATTTATTATCAGAGTATGGTTTGAAGCATTTTAACTTTTTTTTTTTTGGAGTAATGTCTAGAAAAAATTCAAAAATATATCATGATTCAATAATAAATGAAATAATATAAAAATGTTAAAAACCAAATTATTTAAGGTAATACTTTAATACAATATCCCATAGATCTAAATTCTACTTTAGGTCTATGAAATTCCATATATAGGGGTTACAGTACATGCAAGACATCTTGTTGCATAAAATTAAATTCAAATTCATTGAAAATAAATATGCTATGTTCAAATCATTCATAAAGATTTTTTTTATTAAATTGCAAATGATGAGAAACTTGGGGGGCGGGGTGCATTCATCATTTCTGATTAATCAATTTTTACCAATAATCAATTTCAATAAATAATTTACAATAATTGAATAAGAAAATAAATTTTGTAAAATTCTGAGTTAATATCCCATGTATAAATTTTAGATATAATTAATTACATCTTTTTCTACACAATCACCATCTGAAATTCCAGGGTCTTCAAGATTAAATAACAAAGTCGACAAATATGTGTGCTGTAAAGATTTATGGCGGATTATCGATAATCCCTTGTTGAGCTAATTTAGGACATTTTGATCCTCGAAACAGATTACACAAATGGATCAGTTCAGCTTCATACTGTTAGGAACTACCTTGCTGATTAGCATGTTTTAATTACGACAAAGGCTAATTGATAACTATCTATTCCGTCCCTACCAGTCAGGTCTCGAGTAGGTGTAAAATTCGGCACCTCTCAGGGGGGATATCCTACTCGATGGTATCATTTAGAAAAACAGCTGCCCACTATAGACACGGACATAGCTAATGAGACTCAAAGATATAAAGGCGTTATAAAGGTTCTCAATTTCGTTTTGTTTTCTTTTGTTTCTTATTTTTATTTTTTATGAAATAACAAAATATGGATTATTGATATCTAATTATAATGCATTTGATATTAATAATCAATATTTTGTAAAACATAGAAAAATATACACCGTGTATTTATTTTTGATTTTCACCATTCTTTTTGTTGCAGTTTGTTTTTCTTTTTCTTTAGAAATTAATTTCAAATATTTGTTTGAATTTTCTTTTGTAAATTTACACAGCTTGAAATAATAAGGAAGAGTGATATAAAGCTATAAGAATTTTATATTGCCAGCACTTTGTAAATAAAACATTACAATAACAGGACATAACTAAATGTACATTTATACACAACTTGCACATTGAATAATATAATATCAATAAATATTTAAAGTTCTGAGACAATATTAAAAGTTATACATACTCAAAAATATCTACCGATGCCAAACGCCCAGTCCACATGCTTGAAAATATTGTCTGTATTTTTCAATGTCTATTTGGTTCATACTTGGTAAAGCTGCTTGAAATTGCGCTAGGATTGCTGCGTTTCCCATGCGGGATATGTCAAAAAGTCCGGGCCTCATTCCTGCGGCCAAAGCAGGGGAAACACCCAATGTCCCGAGGTTTGAATTGGATAAAGTCGGACGAAAAGAAGCATTCGTCGGAGAAGATGTAGGACTAGATTTTTTATTGCTGTCGGAATTTCCGATAATACTCTCTATAGAAAAGCCTTTCTTGGAGCTTGTGCTGGGTGGAGATTCGGGACTCCTTGGGGGTGTAGGTCCGGTGGAAGATGAGCTAGATGAAAAAGGTTTGAGGGGTCCAAGAAGTGAATTTTCCCGAAGTGGGTTGGCCATTGTAAATGGAATGGAAGGAACGGGTGAGCGTCCGGGAAAGTCCGACTGTGCGAAGAAAGGTAGTTGTGACGTCATCATGGGGGACACGTACGGGTATGGGACTCCAGGACGTGAATGATGTGCGTGCATGGGGGAGGGAAGAAATGGGTGATGATGAAGATATTGTTCTGCTGTGGGCATGAACGCCGTGGACTGTTGCATTTCCATCATATTTCTCTTGTAACGCTTTCGTCGACGAAGAAAACTACCGTTGTCAAACATATCTTCACTGCGGGGGTCCAGGGTCCAATAATTTCCCTTCCCCGGATTCCCAGGCTCTCGGGGGATTTTCATGAAGCAGTCATTTAGAGAAAGATTGTGTCTAATGCTGTTCTGCCAAGCTGGGAATTTTTCACGGTAATATGGGAAACGGTTCATGATAAATTCACAAATTCCGGAGAGGGTCAGTCTTTTCTGAGATGATTGTAGAATTGCCATTGTGATGAGAGCAATGTATGAATACGGTGGTTTCACAAGATTTGATTTAGATGATGATGACGATGATTTGTCCGATTCGGAAGAATTTGAATTCAGTTTTTCAAAGTCAAATTTCTCAGCCTCATCCAATGGTGAGATTGGTGAATCACTTTCTTGAAATCCACTGTCATCAATGTCAATTTCTTCGTCCTCGCTTTCACCTGTCAGGGATTTCTCACACCAGTTGAAATTTAGATTTTCTCTATTTTCTTCGGAACTAACGGATGAATGTTCTTTGGTAAATTGTTTCATTTCAGGCACTCTAGACATTTCCTTTGGTATAGTACTTATATTTTCCTTTTCTAAGTCCTTGTTCACTTGTTCGGTATTTGAGTTTTGATTTTCCATGTCAACTTTCATTTCAATTTGACAAGTTTTTCAAAAAAATGCTGCACATATCCATACAGAATAACTTCTTTTAAGTCTATTTAAACACACTAATTGCACGGCAATATAGCGTTTGCTTTCATAAATATGTTTGTAAATACTTTATTTGACAAGACTTGTTAATATAATCAACTCACGAGCAAAGATTTCTACCACGTGGTTAAAGTGGGTGGGGCTAAATAATCTATTGGCTACTGTTTCAATTAACCACGCCTTCGGGATTAAATCGATACGGGATTTGCTGCATGCTGATAAGGGTATGCTTAAACTGTTAAACATAATCGCATAAATCTGCTCATTAATACTTTGTTAATATATAGAGATTTTGCGAATTTTGAGTTTAAAACACTACTATCTTTTTTTCTTAGCTTATAAAAAAAGTTTTCTCTATTTTTGGAGCACGATTTGTGTGGTTTTCATGTTTATGACCGTCGTCAAAGTTAGTCAGAAGTTCATATTGCTCATAATAGAAGTGTTTTCTTGTTGGATAAATTCCCGGCGCGCAAACAGCGGTAGTTTAACACCAGTCTAATGACAAGTTTAGGTATTAACCCCACTAAATAGGACCAAAACATTTGGTTAGATCTCTCTCCGAAACTGGAAAACTTTGTTTTGAAAACTTTTGCTCCATGATAACAACTACTTGTACAATTTCTGTTTTATTTTTCACACTGCTCGTTTGAAGTTAAATTTACACATGAAAGGGTTGTCTTGAAAAACCAGGGAAAACAACGGAAGACGAAGCTGATTAGTGCAATTTAGGACAATTAAGATTAGATAGGTTTAAGGTATCATAATGCGATTGCCCTGGTGTGGCGACAACAGCGTTTGGAGGGAATTTTATTGCTATTTCCCAAAAGACAAATATTTGCATTAGAAAACGGATGATTTGATAAATGCAGCTTTCGAGAAACAAAATACTTGAGCATTCAACAAAAGGTGTCAAGAAGACTTTTAACGAAATAAAAACGGGCGAAAGTACTTCACGAGAACATTTCATTTTAGAATGATGTGTGATGATTTCAAATCTGGAATTTTTCTTAAATTTCAATTTTTAACACCTGCATCGAAAATCAATTCAAACGAAATAATAATTATAAGTCAATATTTGAAAGGGAAATGTGTATATTAGAGTCGTATTCAATCGTAAAACGTGGTACCGTCTATACTGCAACTAGCATTGTTGACATATCCCAAGTAAATGTGTGTACAACACCCCTCATAAATTTGTCAAAAATTTATATTAAGTTGTTATCGTCAGCTAACAATTGAGCGATATCAAAGAAGAAGAGGGATCGGGTTCGAGTGCCGAGGCTTCGTCTATTAGATCATATCCTTGGGTGGTTCAAACGTTTATCTTCTAAGGTTATACCTGTGACATCGTAAAGATGCTCAAGTTTATTCTCATCAATGATTAAAATTTGCTCAATTTGAACAAATATAGGGATATATCCTATCACAAGATTGCGATAGTTTTATGGTTTTATTGGGTGATATGCGTGTCAAAACCCGATTTTCCAGAAGTGTTTGCCATCTATGATAAAATTTTGACAGCAACCGTCAAAATACGGTATTAAGAATTCTATGAAATACCATGTTTTTATACCGATTTATTTTTAATAAAACAGTATTCAGTGACATTCGTCAAGATTTTCCGTACCCTGATTTTTGTATGTGTTGATTAGGGATTAACAAAAATGGAGATATTGTTTAAGGTGTCATAATAATGTAGATTGTTTTTAGAAAAAAAACCTAATTGGTGTGCGCGTGCCTTCCAAACCTTTCGCTGACACTGATCTGATTTAATATACAGCAATTAAGTGTTTAATGATTTTCATTTTGTTTCCTGAATCTGGTAATAAAATTGTGTAACTGTCGGACGAGGTTTTGTCTTGGCGCGGGACATTGGAAGATTAGTCACGGACACAATAGTACTTGAAATCCTTGATTGCTTTTCATATACAATTTATAGTTGGACAGTAAACGTGTTAGGAGTAAACAAAAATGTTTCAATAATTTTATCAGAAATGTTATTGTACTTGGAATGACGCGCAGTTCCGTCGATAATGCGACGCACAATGGACTTATCTGGGTTGCGCGATAGGTTTACAACTTCGACAAATTAGGCTTTCATCACCTGTTAATGGACAGAGCATTGTCCATCATGCCAAACTTGTATGTCATTTTGGTATACACGCAAACCTGCCATGTTTCAACATCCTCACTTTCTTTTATTTGTCCAAAATAGGAGACTGTATTCCAAGAACTTTATTAAACACTTATCATCTGTTTAGGTCATTTGCCCATGTCATTCAGCGCTTATGATTACAATTATGGTTATGTATAATGTATAGTATGAACGGGTTCACATTAAGTTTATCCGATGACGCTTTATAGAAGAGCTGTCTGCCGTCAGGGCTAATCATCTGAAAAGAACAACAAGAGGAAAACCATATGAAATATTCAAACGAGTTCGATTGGCGAATGAATGAGGATGAGGGACCTTAAGTCTCCCGGAGCGCCTCGGGTGGGGACGTATGTCGCATCACCTGCGAAGGGCTAGCGATGTGATGATACCGTAAACAAACTTCTTTGTTGGGGAGAAGAATAGAGACAAAACCCGCAGTGGTGGCTCAACGAGAGGATCAGCCCAATTGTCCAATTTGTCTTGTCTGGCGTGTCCAGAGAGAGAGAGAGAGAAAGAGAGAGAGAGAGAATGTTTTGGTTTATTTATACTTTATTCAGTGTTCATTTATTCATTCCTGTATTTATATATTCATTTATTTTTAATTATTGATTTTTTACATACATTTTATCCTTATTATAATTATTGTATTTTATAATTAACGTTGTTCTAATTTTTTAATTTGGGGAATTTTATATAAGTCAGTAATCAACAACCTTTTTTTTAATAATTATATAAAAGTTTATCCTAACTTGACAACAAAATGCAACTATTTCAACGTGACCTTAATGGAAATAAAAGTACCTCAAACCCCAGACCCTGTCAATGCAAACGTATTCAATAAGCATCTAAACACGTGTTGGCTAGAAAGATACAATGTAACGTCAATAAGCCTTAAAGTACAAGGACATCTTCAGTTGAAAATGTTCAATTTCTACAATTTGTCAAACAAAAACCTGAACCTAAAAAAGAAAGAAAAGAATATTTCAAGTAGTTTAATTAACAGTTGGACGTGTAATATTGTCGTGTACGAGTGTATTCTAACTGTCAATTGAGACAAAAGTGCGATTTTGAAATTAGTGCTACAGAAAAAAGAAAATTTATTGACTTTTATACATAGCATTTCTAAAATAGTGTTTCCCTTTCGAGTAAATGCCTAATCTATAAACGGATTATCTGTATTTATTAGTGCAATTAAAAGCTATTTAGATTAATATTTCTAATGTTTACGGACTATCGTTCAGTGTTTATTTTGGCGTTAACAGTCTTTTATAGAAAATAAAATCTGAATCATTTTCATGTTGGTTTTTACAAATTTTTGCCATCTTCTGAACAAAAAAGGGAAACAGGCCGATCAAAATGAGATAAAAGGTTTTTCAGCTACCCCTATCATCTTAAGCAGATCTCCCGCGGGTCGCCATTGTGTTTTTTAGTAGTGCTCAACATTTATTTGACTATTTTAAACATTATTTCTACTTGGGACAATTGCGGATGGGCACTCGAGTTCTCCTGCCTGCGAACTCTTCTCCAGGACCCCTCTAAGCTTCTCTACCTGTTCGCAGGTGCGTTCGTGAACGAAACAAAAAAATTGCCATCCTCTCCATATTAGCAAAATTTACATAACATTTCAATTGCACCACAAAGAACTTATTCAATATCAAATGAAGTGCTCTTCATTTTTATCGAAGCGATACGGTCACTATTTGTTCTTTAAACATATGTTTCCTTTTTTTAAAGACTATTAAAAAACGGACTTGAAGATCTCGAGTGTATTTCTTTTTAAAAATAAATTTCACTTAGATTTTTTGATTTGAAAATGTTGAAAAAATTATGCACTTTGTTGTGCATACTTTGCTTCCCCTTTTCATATATCTGATACCATCCTAGGGGCTATAAAAACACAGACCTGTCAGCCCTAATCTCCAGTACAAATATTCAATTTACAAATTGTTGAATAAATAATTCAAAAAATAAACTTAGATTTCTTAACGTCAAAACAGTTTAGTTTTTCAAAACACCTATGTCTTGGTATATATGGGAAATTTCGGACCGAACGTAAACATTTGGATAAGGACAATGAGCTGTATTTAATAGTTAAAAGTCCAAAAACAACTTTTACCGGTAAAGTCAAAACATTGAGCATAATGGGGATTAGGGGATAGATCACCCAACGAAGAACAAGTGATATTTGTTTTAAACACAGAGTATATCTCTTTGTAAACAAATGGATTCTAAGTTTAGAGCTTCGTTCTCCTGAAAGTCAAGTGTCTTAACTGCGGAATATTTTAAAGAAAGAAAAATCTCATTTTATAATCAGTAAATTGAGGTTAATTGATGTATTCAAAGATTATAAAAAGAGTAGGGAATTTGTTTTGAAATAATTGTGACGCTACATGTATTTTTCATATGTTTAATATAATTATTTGTCATAAAAAATATTAGAAATAAAATCCCAAATTCTGAACGTACATTTTAAATCTATCACCGAAATACAAATCAATACCAATAAATAATTTCATGATCTGAGACACACCCTTATTTTAAAGTCATTTAGTCATTAAAGTCATTTAGTCATTAAAGTCATTCAACAAACCAACCAACCAGCCCCCACTCACACCCACCCCTCTTTCCGGTCGAACCCCCCCCCCAAAAAAAATAAAAAAAAGGGATTATGCTATCATTGATTTGGTGGAGAAAAATTAAAGATGTGAAATATCCCGACCTCGTTAGTGTTTCTAATTGACATTTTCGACTCAAAACCAAAGGCTGAGTAAATTATTCTAAAGAATTTCGATAATTTTTATTTTATTTCTTTCAAAGAATAATGATCCTAAAACTAAATAGAGAGATGTCACCAAAAGGCCATTTATCGTTTGTCTAAGTATCAAACAAATACAGCCCGATCTGTGTCTTTTAGAGAAATTCAATGGCATCGTTTGTACATTGTTTATAATACAATGAAAGTGATATTATTCAAATGGATATGTACACATTAATCTACGGGTGCTGGTATTGACAGAAATCATTCCTATTAACGCGAAACAATGATTTACAATAACAAAAACGGACCAAAATTTAACTAGACACGTTTAATTAATGATTAATATTTAGAATTCGCTAATCAATGATGTTAGATGAAGGAAATTATGTGCAAGGCCAAGGGGGAAAATTAAGGTTTATTTTCCATCAAGATTGTGAAAATGGAATAAAGAAAGCTTATGTAAAAACAGACAAAATAGTGGAATATTATTCACATGGAAGGCATCAATATTATTATTATGTATTTGCAGAAAATGTCAAATGGGTATTAATACGGAATTAATATGTTTGTCAAAAAACGGAGTGTTGATTTTAGTCTTTGTATTTCCATAATGTTGTTTTAGTTGAATATGCAGGGAAAGATATTCCCACCCTCCTGGTGTAGGAAAGACTTAGCACGGCGCATTAGTGTCACTTATAATGCGCTGAAACTAAAAAATCATTTTATTTAAATCGGACACTTATCCAGCATACCTTACATATCTTACCAAAATTTTAAATAAAATGAACAAAAAGGATTTCAAAATATTGACGTCCGTGCAAATAAAAATGATATGTTTATTTCTTAACAGACTTTATAAGTGGTGATTGAAAATAAAGAAATACAAACTTTTTGTACCAGATTTTCAATATTATCATGCCTTTAGGGTATATTTATGAACCATTTGTTACAAATTTTCTATCACTTTTACTGGTGTAAACTCTTAAAAGATTTTGATTTTCATAAAACATCAATTGTTGCCTCTTCCCAAGTCTACTTAAAAAGACGCAGGTGAATAAATCCAAATTGTTCCGAATAAGAAAATATTATAATCGCCTATTTCCAGTACTCGTTGCCTTATAGCTACACGTTGTGTAGATAAGAAACACGAACCATTGGAGGAAAAAGGATGAATCATTAAAAAAATATTGTGCAAATAAATTAAACTTGAAACATGCACAAATAAAATTTGCTTCGAAATATTCACAGTAATTAATAATTCATACATATATATTTTTTAATAAAAATCATTTTTCTGAAATTCTATCCTTATATTAATATTGTCGATGATTTTTTACAACAAATATTGCCTAAGTGGTGATTACATTTATCTTTGTAAGAGTTTTATGGAAGAAATTAACGATGGTGATAAGGATTAATAATGTAATTTAGTTTAAATTAAAAGTTCGTGAGGATATGACCTGAGGCATTTCACTCCCGATAATTTTTCACACAGCTCTAACGAAAGAAAAGAAATCGAGGCCATGCTTTACAAAAGAATGTGCAAAATATGCGTTTGCAATTTATTTCATAACATTGATTTAATTGTGATTTAAATGTAAATGAGAAAATCAATCTTTTTTTTTTTTAAATTTAGTATCAGTATAATCTCACAGAATTATTAAATTGACGATAGTTTAGATTTCAAATTAAATTATTTTATTTATTTAATTTTAAGTTTTAAAATTAATTCATTTTTTTTCTTACTCAGAGCGCATTCTTGAACATTGTAAACTTGAAGACATTTTCTTCCATAGGTTTATTCTGGTAAAACATTCCACATTTTTGTACACATAAGGGCGTATTTTCGTGTAAAATTCTGCTATTCCCTCGTATAATCCTTTGAATAATTGCTTTAAAATAATTTAAGAAGTGTATTTAAATATTTGTTCAAAATATTTATATATCTTTATCAAATATAAAAACTTCAATTGCGTTCTAATTATTACCCGGAATAATATACAAGACTTGTATATGTCATAGAACACCACTTTTTTTAATGGATTTATGAAAATACGACATATTTTGTTCTAGAAACGGGTAAATTACAAATTGATATATCTGTAATCCTTTTTAATATACTGAAGTTCTGATCGTAATTAAAAGATTTAATTAGCGTTTTATACCTGCCCTGAAACCACCGTATTTTCTTTTGAAGAGCGCTGAGCACTTAAAAAACAAACTTTGGATAAAGAATTCATAAGTTACTTAAATATTTCTCCCTAGTTCTTTGGAAAATATTAATTGCACCTATAGTGTTAGATAGAATATTATTCCCCAATACGATTAAAAAGTTACGTTAATTATATTTCATGCTTAAATCTCATTCGGTTATTTTCTTCACAGTATGTTACAAATCCCTTTCGCTAATACCGCTTACTCAATTGTAGTCAAAGGAAAAAGTTAGTCCTTTTCGAATCATCATTTGGGTCTTACTAAGTAGTATTTGTGCAGGTTTTCAATACACAGAGCAAACATTTGGCCTGGAATTAAATACTTTAGAACAACTTTTAATACTAGTCCTTGGAATGATCCTTAAGAATTGTACTGTACTGGCACCGAGTCCAAGAATGTACAATTATAAGCTACTGTAACGGGATTGTTAATAAAACAAATATTTTACAGGATTACCACATACAGTAATTTGTTTCTTTACTTCTTTTTTTCCGTAGGGTTTATTTTATCAGGGTTTTTATTTCGTCCGTTTTTTTTTTCCAAAGATGCCAAAGGATAGCAAAATAAATAAACAAATACTAGTAAATAAATAAATGCTACATGTAGTAAATAAATAAATAAATAAATGATAAATAAATATGTACAAAAGTGAATCAAATTCAAACGTTCAAGAGAGAAAGAAGCTCTCAATTGTTAGACATAAATTTGAAATATTTTTTTTGACAAATGGATACACAGACAGATTTTGAAAATTGTCTTTTGTTTTTTTAAATAGATATGTACATGTACATTCGAACACACGGATCGATCTAAATTACTAAAAATATGCGTGTGTGTATATATTAGAAACACGCTGTAATATTCTAAGTGTATCGACTTATGCCAAATGTTAGAAACTCGATGTTAACAATTAACATGCTAGCAATCAGATTCGATATAGTGCCAGCGATAACCGCGCCAAATCCAGAGTACAAGAAAATAGCGAAACCATGTGGAATTGTTGTTATTTCCCGACTAAATACCCCCTCACTGCATTAAAACAAACAGTTGATTCTCATAAAAGAAACACGGTGGCTGGGAGTTGATGGAAGAGAAAACATTGACTTTAACTTGATATTGCAATCTCTCAGGAAAAAGCTCATGTTTTTCGTCACCTTCTTGTGGTTATTGCTTTCTGACAAATCTTAAAGATGTTCAAACTCTGGTTTTCGGATCTTTCCGGATTTGATGGGCTGTTTGTGCTGAGGGAAAAAACAGTTTTAATGAGTGTTTATATTTTCTTAGGGCATAAACTCCCTATTTTAAGATATTTTGTTTGTCATGGAAAATTGAGTTTCCTATTTTGACGGTAATATAAAAAGCAAATTCGTGAAATGGTTAAGATCGTAACGAGAAATTCTAGCGCCTGGGTTCTTTTTCATGCGATTTTCTTATTTTTTTTACTTCTTCTCCTTCTTTAAAATAATGACACTCGTGGTGAACGTATCCTTTTGACATTTTCGTTTCATCAAATAAAATCTGCAACGAAATGAAATATATCTGAAAGAACGAATGGAAAGGTTTAAGTGCAATGCATTTTGTGGGGTTTTTAATCGATCCGTTGATGACTTTATTCGAATAATTCTTCAATTATTTTAATCCACGTTTATGAAAATCATACTTGGATTAGTTTGACTTCTGAAGATTTAGTTTAGCTAAAATAAGATTTTGAAAATTTATCTATCGGATTTCAACAGAACAATATTTCTAGCTCTAAGCTTATTATAACACCGAAGTAAAATGGAGTTTCTACTGGCAAACAAACGGATAAGCACCGTGTTATGTCATTTTTATAAGTTTTTCAAAAGGGTATTTAAGTAAATTAGGAGATTAGAATTTGGTTTTTAAATTGTTGTTTTAATACTAACTAAATATCTTACCGAATTTTTATATAAATCTTCCCTCCGAACAAAAGATGTATTTAAAATATTTTTCCTTCGGTACAAATACCATATCATAATTGTCCCAAGTTCAATAATTAGAAATTAAAAATAAAGAAATGATATAAGAATAAAAGAGCTTTCTTAAATCCCATTACGACATATTAATATTATCGTTTAAGAAATCTGTAACACTTATGTAAGTATCCAAAAAAGTAGGCAATGCTTTGTTCAAGCTCACGATTTGTTTGAACTGGGATAGGTAATATACGTGTACTTTATGCAAAATTGAGACTTATTTTATAAAGAATTGTGTAAAATCTTATCAGAATTATTATTAATGGGGAAAACAACAAAATATTTGTTTATAACTTTTACGCCAATAATCCAATGTTGAAATTCATTGTCTGGAAATAAAAATATGCTAGAAGACTTCCAGAAAATGAGAACAAATTTGCTTTATGGGGCATGAAATACCAAGAAAAATAAATTTTCGAAGTGAATGTGGAAAACATTTTAACATGGGCTGCAAACTAATTTTCCAGATTTCTGGTATGTGCTCTTTACATGAAAAATGACAAAATGCCCACAGTAAAAAAAATGTGTTCAAACCAGTTCATTGTTTTGCTAGGAAAACTTTCATGAGCCACATATATATTTAATATAATAAATCTGATTATTCAATTAAATTTTGAAATAAAATGTAAGTGCAATTAGCAAATTCCCATACAGGAGGAAGTCACTTGAACATTTAGATCTGAAATTAAAGACAAATTCCAAATTCTGGCCAAAAAAAAAAGGTTCTTTTATTTAAAAAAAAAATACTGGAACGTGATTCACAAATCAAAACCTCCCCCTTCAAAATATCCGTTTAAACCCTCTCGTCAGTGGAAAGGAGGAGGACAGCTGGTCCGATCTAGCCGTTGGCTACCTACAAGTTAATAATTTGTTTCACTATATTCATGGCGGAGAAAACAATCATAGGTTTCGTTTCAGTCACATGCTAATCCAAGTTCTAATTGGCAACGACACGTGTCCAAAATGTCTTTTGCTTTAATCAATGTTTGCTCATAAATAGAGACATGTTTCACGTCTGATTAAAATGATCTAAGAATTTTTTTCCCTTAAATTGACACATAGGCAATGCGTGCACCATAAATTTATTCCGCTTATCTCGGTAAAATTACTTCATTTTGTTAATTTGTTATTTTTATTTCACCTCCAAACACGCAAGTATAAAATACATAAAAATAAATCTTTGAAAGATTAACCCGGTCCCATCTTTGTAGAAATCAAAAGTGAAAGTAGAAAACACCAGCGCAAGGGAGTTTGTATAATAGCTGCCACATGAACACCGCCTTTGTAAATTGCAATCATACTACACTCTGATCATCAAGGAAGATAATTATTTATTTACTTAGTGTAAACATTTTTGTTTCATTAGTGATTGAGCAATTTTAGAGCGACACCACATGCAAGATTTTCCCAAGAAATATCTAACATATTTTACTATTATGCTGGATCATTACATTCTCTGTTACTATTATTGTCCATATTGGGCTCAAGATTTATTACATTTTGAAAACAAATAAAAAAGTTTAATCACATGTATTTTAAGGGCGCGTTCGAAAGACTTTCTTCATTTTTCAAACTTCTTGGAACTTCCGGTTGAGAATACACTGTACTGTGAAAGAACGTAACGGTTCATTTTTAACCGTTGTGAAATAAGCAAGGAAAATTTGGCTCGTTTTATGTATACATGTATACACAGTTTGAGAATTCCCCATTAGACCCAAAAGGGTAACCGACTGAATGTTATTAAAGTCTATGAAGGATCTACAGCAAATTGTTTAGGATGGGGATAGTTGAAACTCGCAATATTTACCCGACCGGGCTAGATCCAAATAAACATCAGTGGATATGTTACTAATCAATCAAATTCTTCACTTTGATATTTCAACAACAAAAGTACAGATAATTCTATCAAAGCACCTTCTGAAGAAAAACAACACGCGAGCTTGCGCGCCATTGACGCTACACGTGGGTTGGATTTCTCTCAATGTTGTGTTTGTTTCCACGGAGCAATTGTATAAATAAAGTTTAAGAATCTTCCAGCTTTAATTACCACTAATGATTTATCTTGGTCATTTTTATTGCTACAGTTGCAGATTACATCAATCTTTCGAAAATGGCCCGCATTGCGGAATGTTTGGCAGAAAGAACCACGGTGACCAGAATGATGTTTGAATTCTTGTCATACATTTTAACTTTATCTTGTCGGACAATTTTTAAAACTAAAACCAACTTAATTTTGTATCCAACTGGAATGGAGACCAAAAATAATTCATTTTTATGAACATGTATTACTAAATTAAATATGCAATTTGTACACAATTTTTTGTACAATTTACAAAGTATGGATATCAATCACGAGTAATTAATATGTAAAGGTAAACAATTTTTATCAAATATATGTATGCAGATTTGTAAAAAAAAAATCAATTTTATATGAAAAAAAAGAAAATTCAAGAGTTTGCAACATGCAAACAAAAGTTCCCCAAGTACAGATAATTTTAATTTGGTTTTCGTATGCAGCTCTACATGGAATTTGATTAATTTCCTATTATATTTTATTCTTTAAAACTAAAAGAATATATATATTGCTGACTAAAAATTCTTATTCCGTAAATTAGACAAGAGTCATTTTCTTTTTAAAATTTTTTCCCATTCACACCAGCTTTTTTTCTGCTAACCATGTCCATTCAGACGTGAGTAAAACTGATACATATATCTTTGATAGCGACCTTTGCAACGATGGGTCTTCAATCGTGTATATATTGTAAATGCTGAATGTCTGCTTCGACAGTTGATGGTCACAAATGTCTTAGTCCTAATTGCTTTTCTAATTAATCTTCTAAGTTTTTTGCTTACAGATTTGTTATTGTGAATGTAAAACATTTACACTACAATACAACAAGATTTCCCTCGTGTATCGTCTGCCTCGTGGCGGACTGGAATTGTCAATCGTTCGTCATTCTGTAGAAAACATCGAACCGTTGTCCTGACTCTTGTGCCATTAATAACTTTTATCAATCCTAATAATCCAGGAAAGAAAATTATTTAACTAGCCATCTCAATGCCTCTCGCTACAATAGGATTATTTGCGCTGTTTATCGAATTTGAATTTTAGATATAATTATTTCTCCCTGAAGTGTCGGAACACGTGACCTGCACGACCTTGCACTGATTGGCTTTCTTGAAGTAGTCTAAAATGTGGTAAATCTAGTATTTTATCGGTAAACCCTATTGTTGGAATGTAATGAAATCTAATGCAATATCTTTAACAATATTTACACACCTGAAAAGAATACTTAATAGCAAAATGGGCAAATTCCATGCGAGCAATTTTAAAGAAAATTAAGGGGTTGGGAACTATTAAATTTTTTAAACTATCAACATTGTATCTTTAGTTTCAGTGTTTCAAGTTTTCTTAAATCGAATTTTATTTTTCTACTTTCTTTCAAGTGGTATTTATAAACACATGCCAAAACCTCTGACGCAAACAATTGTGTAGATAATAATAAGTTATTTAGATGCAGCTGAATACACTTTAAAGATAAATTTTTACAACCGTTTACAGGAATAATTTTTAAGACGTATGATTCTGCAAAGGGGGTTGGGGTAATTATTGAAAATCTATGCATATGTTTCGTATAACTGAATAAAATTTCATTCTTAATTTATTTAATTATATTGTAGAAAACTAGAGGAAATTTTAGAGGGGTGGCATGCTTAACCAAAATTTCTTTTAAACTAATCTTTCAAGATTTGTTGAAACCGTACAACATTACAAGAGGAATAACTCGTGAGGATTTAATGTTTGGTGTGTTATTGAGTTTATATCTGGGCAGGTGAACATGACTCTCACCATGGGCCTCTCATAGTATTATTTCAAATACGAAAGTCTATACCGGTCTGAAATCAAAAATTGTAATGCAATAAATTCTGATTTAAAAACACAAGAAGGAGGTTAAAAAATGTTTTCAAGGCAAAAAGGCCCAAATTTAATAAATGAAAATTCTAAAACAGTATTTTCACATCTGCAGGATACCCCTAATCATCTTGTAAATATGCAACGGCTACAGGAGTTCTGTGAACCAGGGTTTTTTTTTCTTCTTTTTTTCTAAAATGAACTAAGTGCTGTTTTTAGTTATTTCCACACCTAGATGTTTGACTCTAAATGTAATCACATTCATGTTTGGGGTACAGTGTAACAAGGGAAGTACCCACATAATTCCATCTTAACAGAAAAAGCCCCCCCCCCCTTTTTAAACCTCAATCGACCTCTGGGTGAAAATCAAAATTCGAAAGACCTACCTAAATACGCATCTATAGGACACTCTCGGATTTCTTCCTTATAAAAGGACTACTGTGGAAATGAGGGAGTTTAGGGAACCAGATTTTTTTTTTTTTTTTTTTTTTTTGTTTGTTTGTTTGTTTTGTTTGTTTGATTTTTTTTTAAAGAAAAACGCTTTTTGACAAAGTTACCCAATTAGTCCTCGGACTTCCTCCAAAATACACTAGAACTACTGCGAAAAATAAGGGAGAAGTTCAGGGAACCAGATTATTTTTTAAAGAAAAATGCTTCTTGACAACAACCCCCAGTCCTTTTTTCACCATAATTTTGGTCCCCACTATGAAAATCAAAATTTTGAAACCTTAAGTATTGAAACCTTATTGCAGATCGATAGAACACAATCAATCACCATCTAAAATGATTTGGATAAGTAATGATAGAACTGCAGAAGGATCATTAGATGAACAAGTTTTTTTGCCAAAAAAAAAAGAACATAATTTCCGACACCCAGTCGTCCCCGAGGGCGAAAATAGAAATTCGAGACTTTATTGCACATCTTCAAGACACTACCAATAATAATGCAGTTACTGCAAATATTGCTTTTAGTTCATTTCATGTGCCTTGATTTCTGGAAAATCATTTCCACTTTCTGGATGAAAACAAAAGTAACATATGCATTAAAGCTGTAATTTTATTTTGAAACATAACATTAACATTTTCCCCCATACATTAACAAGACCTATAGGAATAAATATATAAAGTACATGTTCTTCAGAAATCAGCACAAAAAAAAACACATTAAGAAATCAACTCTTCTACATTGCTTGTACAACAAACTTGTAGAAAAATCACTTTGTAGCAAACACAGAGAAGGAAGCTTTATATGTAGATCAACTATATCAAATATATGGATGATGAGTGTAGCTTGTAGAGAAATTAAGAAATTGCTTGTCTGTGGGAACATTTTGATATTGCAATTTTATACAATGTATAAATCAAATAAGGTAGTGGTGATTGCTTATTAGTTTGAGCTTTCAAATATAATATGTACTTTCAATATTCAGATGTAAGATTGTCAATAATAATACTTATATTTTTTGAACAGTGAATCAGTAACAATTCAACAAACATATCTCAATGATAACTCAATATCCTAAAAGATGCTCTCTTTTTTTAAAAATGGATTTTAAAATTTGATAGTGCTTGGAGATTTTAAAGAAAATTAAGAAATTTATTGCTGTAGAGGAATAAATAGAAAAACGCAATACAAGAAAGATAACTCTAGTTCATAGTAAGGGTACAGTCTAGTACATAAAGCTAAAATCACATACAAATATAAACAGTTTAGAAAGTTGTAGAAAAGACACATAAAAAGTATTTTACATGTATAAACAAAAAATATAGAAAGAGCAGCACTGGTATATCATCAAAAATGTAAGGAATAGGGGATAAAATTGCAACTTTTTTGTAAAATGATTCAGCATTGAATCCCTCGTATTGATTGGATCAATCAATTCCCTGAAAGATTTCTCACTTTACAATTATAAACTTAAACAGAGTCTTTTCAAGGGAAAACAATCATTCTATCAACAAACATTCGGATGGTATCCTCTCAAACAACACTTGCATTTTCCAAACTCTACATCATTTCATTTTGCATGGGAAAAAATCTAAAGCTATAGTGTAACAGGAATATTTCTTATATCATGATTCAGTATCTAAAGCTATAGTGTTGCAGGAATGTTTCTCATATCAATATTTCTACATAAAACAGAAATTCTGCTTAATAAGGTAATTAATAGCATTTCTTGGATACATATTTCTAAATGAATATAAAAATATCTATCTGTAGAAAAATATAACTGCTTAGATTTGATGATGTTTTGCATGACAAAAATATTTGCATATTCACACACTTTGCAACAGTTGATTTTTTGCAATGAAAAATGGTACCAAAATTGTGTTAACAAGTGACAAATAAATGAAAATAAAAACTATCTGAAGAGAAAATTCACTACACAAAGAAAAATATTGCAAAAATCTACTTTAAATTTAAAAAAAAAAGGAGAAATTTTACTCTCAATTAGACTGAATTTTGAATATTTTTAAAATGAGAAAAATGTGATGTTTTAAATAAATCACATCAAATACCAGCAAAAATACCCTTTTTGGTTCATATAAATACACAAATTTAATTTCAAAATACACAAAGAAAATTTTTGTGTAAGGTGCTAATAAGTCATCTTCAAACTCTGTGTTAAATATTGAATCATCATTAGTTAATCACTGGTTGTAGTGAACATGATGATAACAATAGATTCAGAGATATTTCAAAGTGATTTGGTAGTTCTAACCACTTTTCCTCATCTTTTTTACCCTCATTATATTGAATTTTTAGCTATCTTAAAATTATATTTTGGTCCTGTGGAATTTGAGATAACATGGTCCAGACTGTACAAGATAATTTATTTCAGGAGATAATACTTTATCTATACAAAATCTTTATGTCAAAATGAATAAAAATTCCATTACTTGAGACAGACTAAATTGACTATTATCTACCAATTCCTCCTCTAAAGTAGGAATTTAGAATCTTTGGCCAGCTGAGCTAGACTGTAGGTCGGGACCAGCCCTTGACCTTCCATGAAATCGGCCTGACATGAGAGGGGGACATTCTTATGGGTCAAGGCCAACCTCATGCAGTTGTCAGCGAAGAAGCTGCGTAGATCCTGGTCAAAGACCTCCTCCAGGAAACGTCGGAGGGGCAGAAGGTGACTGGTCCAGCCGTCCCAGGAGGTCAGGAAATCCTCCACGATGTGGTGGAGTAACTTAGGAGGGGGGAGGAGGTCCCTCAGGGGTTTCTTCTGCATGTCCTCTGCTGTAACAGTGAAATAAGAACAGTTGTAGCTCGCATCAGTGTGGTAAAATTGGATGAGCATTTTATCTCAATACAAATTCTATGCAAGGGATACTGTCCCTATTTCTGTTTTCAAGTTTGGTTTTCATTAAAATTTAATTTTTAGCTTTATGAATGAAAAATAATTTCATATTTTATTTTTCTATTAAACTGGAATTTTGAGAGAAAAACGTTTTTTTTTATATTTTATTTTTATATTAAACTGGAATTTTGAGAGAAAGAAATTCTTATATTTTGTCAAAGAGTTTTACACATACATGTACAAATGTACCATCTGTATGCAAGACTTCTATCTTCATTTCAATATCTGTTGATTGATGTGCTTAGATTTTCCAAACCCATTAGACAAAAATATTTTGGAATACCTCATTACATGTATCATGTCTTACCTGTAGGAAGTTTGTCATAATAATAAAGCACAGGGTGTAGAAAGTTAGACTGGTGGGCCTCTGCTGGTTCCCCGGTAGCCCGATCAATGCGGAAAATATCATTTCCTGGTCCAGAGAAATCCTTGCCATACTCCATAACGATAGCGATGATACGAGTGGCGTTGTGACCCGAATGTTTGTATAAGTCATCGATAAGGTTGATAGGGAATTCCTCCAAGTAATCAAACTCCAGACCATTACTGTAAAAAGAGACTTCATTAAGATTATTGTGAATATAGAATACATGCATGTGTCATATGATTTTACAACTCAACCCTATACCGAGGTAAAAAATTGATCTGTGTGAGAGAGTGAAAAATTGAGAGAGAAAACATTTTTTCCTTTTTCTCCAAAAGAGTACAGGCCTGATTAGAGGAAAAATTATTTCACGAAATTTCATCCTGGTACTAGAAAATGTTATCTTTTGAAGTACAGTGTATCAAAATAACAAATGAAACTTGATTCACACAATTCTAGCCTTGTGTTGATGAAAACGACCACAATCAATATAATGCACCTGACGCATTTACATCTAGGTTTCAAAACCTGAGATAAAAACTGAAGTAGACTTTTAAGTAACAGATGACTATTGTGCACATTTTGTTTCCTTCCATATGCAGAATACAAATTCATTTCAGATATTCAGTAGAACTACAGTTATGGAAAAATCCTGGGTCAATTTAATATATATTTGATTCCCCATAGGACAAACTGGCAATATACAAACTTCTTATGTCAACTGATATGCCCATAAAGTATTGAATAAACCTTGGAGAAATGTATCAGAGAAATTAAAATTTTTCTTCTCTATAAACCAGCATCTGGATCAACATTCCACAGTTTACTGTAAACCAACTTTTATTCGCAAGCAAAAAATATCTGCAAATTTCACAACTTACTTATAACTCCCAAATATTAATCACGGGAAACCATTTATTTAGCTTTGTATTTGTATTGAATGTTTCCTCAGTCACTAAAATTAATCGTCGCAAATTAATATCAAACTGAAAAATCACAAATCAAAGATGATGCAAATTATAGTTGATTTACTGCTTTTGGATGCTTACTCTTTAATGACAATGATGTCCCCCAATACTCCGAACATCTGGTACATCCCTGATGCCTCGTTTAGCCTCTTCACTATCGTGTTTTCTATCTGGGTGATGGGGGCTGTGATTGAGGGCCAGGGAACCTGGTGGTACCTCCACTCCAATAGATGATGAAGGGCACGGGCTGAAATAGAGTAGGAATAGTTTATAACTTCTTATGTTTTATAACACATTGTATAGTTTTAAAACTTTTATGTTCTAGAAATTAATATTTAGTATAGAGTTTTGAGCTAATATACTAGTATATGTTAATAATGTGCACATCTACATGTCGCAGCATGACACAGTTTCCCCTTGCAAAAGAGAACATTTATACTGATGTAATTTATAATCTGCATAATGGAAGCATACTCACTCACCAACTCATCCCCATCCACATATGAGTATTACTATTTTTCCCTAACAACTTTTTTTGCAATGGGATAATAAATTACTGGGTACTAGTAGTTGTGTCTTTTACTTAGAGAACCTTAATTTACCTACCTGTATACCTGAATCCATGGATAAACCCCCCAGCAGATTTTCGGAAGTCCAGGGAATGCGTGTTTGTACCAGCGAAGAACATGCCTGGGTTATCTGAGGACTCGTAATCATAGTTAATTTTTGGGTATTTTTTCGCTCTTCCTTTTCCAGAAGAAATCATTGTTTTGCTAAAAAAATTAAAAAAATTTTTTTCTTTTTAATAAGATAATCAAAATCAGTTTCAGAAAAATTCAGCACTTTAAGAAATACTTGACTGCATCTTGATCATTAATGTTTATATTGTGTTAAATGAAAGCAAAAATGATTGAAAGCATCAAAAAGAACAAACATTGTGTTTAGTGAATTACCGAACCCATTTCTTTAAAATACATAAAAATAAACGTACTTGTTAAAAATAGATTTATCAAACACAAATCCGAGGCAGCGAATGATTTTATCGTAAGGATCCCGGAGGGCAAAGTTATCAATGTTGTAAACTGGGTCATCCTCATCCTCTTTGAACTGAAGATGAAGTTTTCCGTCCTTCTTCACGATTTTAACTTCCTCTAACCCCGCCTCTAGGACGCCATCTAATGATTTCAACTGATATGTATCCAGTAGTCCATTGTTGACTGCCCTGTGGAAAGTACAATAAAACGTACTTATAAGAAAACTGAATATAAGGAAACCTTGGTTTTAAGGAAGATATGAATTTTCATCATCCCTAATATCATAAAAATTTCTTGAATGGATACAAATTTGATTGTTAGGAACTAACAATTCATTCTCCCTAGATTTGACTTGGATATGAGATTTTCAGGACATTATACTTATAATTTCTGCATTTAGGTATTAACTACGTTCCTAACTATTAATCATTTCAAGCTCCATAGTGTATTTAAGGTCAATATCAAAGGTTAAGATTTATAAATTAAATGTGTATTATTTTACTTTAGCTTGGTCAAATATGGTGTTTCGGGGCATAATTCATTGGTAAACAAGATGAAAAACTGTATTTTAAATTGTCATTTTCAATGAAAAATTAAGAAAACCAGTCATGAATATGGGAGTTTTTTCATATTCGGCAAAGGAAATGTATCCAGATTGCCTACAGTTTCTCAGAAAACGGTAATTAGTATGTTCATGGCCTTTTCTTTAAACCAATATCAAAAATTGGGACTTTTCATATGATTTCAAATTAATGGTAAGAAAATACCTATTTTCCATTGGTTTTAAAGCCGTAAAGTACGGGAAAAAGAAAGTTAATATTGATTATGACGTCATAATGGATCTAGCACCAAAAAATTAGTCTAAAGTTATTTACTAGATTTTGACCTTAATGTGCTTCAAAGTTTAAGTATAAATTCATGTGTATTATTTTACAGTGAAATCTTGTCATCTCAACTCCATATGTCGGAGAAAAACCTTCCGAGTTATCTGAAGATTCAATAAATAAAGGTTAAAATCCCTTTTTATACATGTAAAAATTGGGACTTCAACATTAATTTCCCATATCCATGGTTTTCTAGATATCAATGTTTGAGAGATTATTTAAATCTGCAGAACAAAAAAAGCTTGTCTTTCATGCTTGAAACAAAAGCATGTTGGGTTGCAATGTTGTATTCAATATTGAAATTTCTTCTTTGCTTTTAAAATAAGCAAAAAATTTATCTGAGGATGAATGACAAGGTATTTTATGTTTTGCTAGGCTTTGGGTACATTACATATCGCTAGATAACAAAAATTAATGTTTCTTCGGGGATGCCAGCATCTCCATTTTTAATGTTTGATTTAGCAATCAAATGTAATTGACCATTCAACTTGCTGACATTATTTTAGTCTTCTATAGGAAAATAGAGGAAAAAATTTGTTCAGCTAGGACAAAATAGGCCTGTTTGCAAGAGAAATGTCTTTCAAGAACCAAATTTCTACTAACAAGACATTTATGTATTTCACATCACTTGCTTCACCGGAATAAGAGCAATTATACAGAAGGATAAGAGAAACAAACAAGAGGCCCATAGGCCACAACACTCACCTGAGTTTTTATCTTTTCTGGTTCTATAGAAGATTATAAAGTGACCCCACTTCTTAATTATCTCCTTTGGGAAGAAAGTATGGTCCTTCATTTAAAGAAATTTGAATCCCCTTTGCCCATGGATATTTTGTGATATGTTGGGTTAAAATTGGCCCAATGGTTCTTGAGAGATTAGATGAAATTTTAAAAAAATAATCATAACGACAACAACAAAAATGGCAAACAGTTCTAGAAAATGGTCAAATTCAGATCAGAAAAACTCACTCAAGCCTTTGGCTCATGTGAGCTAAATACTGCTCTCACCACTCTAAAGATAGCCACAAACCTGAGATCGCCAACATAATGTGTGGCCCATGATAGTCTCACTCTGGAACGCGCTACCATGTGTACCACATTAGTATTTCCGTAGATAGCATCAGCCGTCTCAAAGGCAGCATTGCCACGTCCTGTGGAAATAAAAAAAAAAATTTTTATGTCGTGATCCCCAGTCCTTCTGAATAACACCATTATTATATAAGGATATCATCCCTTCCTCTGTAATTTGATCCCTGGAAATTGCCTTAATTAGAAATTATGTTTTTAACAAATAAAGTGTTTCTACGATGTGTTATGGGTTTATACAAGCAAGTTTTTTGAGCAATGATCATTATTCTTTGCAATAATTGTTCTTAGTGCTCACACTTTGAGGGTATTTATTACAAAACTAATGGTGTAAAGTTCTTTTGCTTATACTTGTTTCATCCATAAAAGGCATCTGGCAGTCATTTTTTTCCAAGTTACAATTTACTATTAATGTATTTGTTTTTTCCACTTGAACATTATCTACTCCTCATCTAGAATTTGATATTCATCAAACCAATGATGATAAAAAGTGCTTATTGATTATCTATTTTCAACGTGTTACATGAAATATAACCCCTTTTATTTTAAATGTTGAATGCACATATGTCAAAAACATATTTTTTTCCTGGTTTTTTATAATTTTCTTTTCAGGCCAAAACAAAATTACATGTATTATTACTTGTTTGGAATTGTCTCCATCTCATTTAAATGACTCCTGAAAAAAGATTTATTCATTTGTCTATGACCATGCAATTTCAGATTTTTAAAAATCCATTTTTGGCCTGTTATCACGAGCATTGCTGAAACTTTAACCCTGGATTCTAGCAAAAACAAGTTTTTTTTTTTTAAATAAAAGTGGAGACACTATTTACAAAAAAGTCAGAAAATAATGTGTTCACTGTGTAAATTTTACGATTTTTATCATAACTTTCTAAATTTACTTTAATTTGAAAAAAAAAAAATCCTTTCTTCCTTGTTAGAACATACAAGAAGCAATTCCAAACATATATTTATTTTTAAGAAAGACCTCATAGTATCAGTAATAATTAAACAAAGTATTTGACATTTTTCTTTATTTCTAATTTTGAAAGAGGCACCATTGATCATCATAACAATACACTTAGCAGTTGCTTAGCTTGGTTACTGAATATCCATATGCAGAGTAGGGGAACAAAAATGCATTCCAACTAATCAGTAATATTCAGCAATAAACAGTAGTGCTCCTAACACTGTGACAAAAACCCCTGACCCTAGGTCCACACATTGCACAAATTTTAAAAAGGCACCCTTAAAATTGCCTATCAAAAAATGAATGTTTTATAAATACAAAGGAGCAGATTTCAAACAATTAATTCATTTTCAGTATACATGTATAAGTATAGCCCATCCCCCCCCCCCCAACACTGACCCTGGGGCCTTGAAATTCACAATTCTGCAAGATTAGGGCCCTTGCTCATCATAACTATATAGGTAGTTCATCTGCTTCATACCCAGAGACAGAGAAGAAAATTTTCAAAGATTTAATGTATTTTCACTATATAATCAATAGAGCCCCGCCCCAACACCAGAACCCTTGACCCTGGGGCCATAAAATTCACAATTTTGGTAGAGACACTCTTACTCATCATAACTTTGCACTTAGTTAGTTTATTTAATACCTTAGAGCAGAGAAGAAGATTTTCAAAGAATTCAACACCAGAACCCTTGACCCTGGGGCCATAAAATTCACAATTTTGGTAGAGGCATTCTTGCTCATCATAACTATGCACTTAGTTAGTTTATTTAATACCCAGGGGCAGAGAAGAAGATTTTCAAAGAATTCATGTTTTTCCACTATATATAATCAATAGAGCCCCACCCTAACACCAGAACCCCTGAACCTGGGGCCATAAAATTCACAATTTTGGTAGAGGCACTCATTCTCATCATAACTATGTACTTAGTTGGTTTATTCAATACCCAGGAGCAGAGAAGAAGATTTTCAAAGAAATAATGCATTTTCACAATTTTGGTAGAGGACTCAATGCTGATTACAATCATGCAAACAGTTTGACTGCTTGATGTCCAGGAGTAAAGAAGAAGATTTTTAAAGATAGCATTAATTTGAATGGTTTTGGCCCCACCCCTCAGGCCCCAGGGGGGCAGGGATCATGAAATTCACAATTTTTGTTCCCCTTCACCCATAGATGCTTTGTGCCAAATTTGGTTGAAATTGGTTCAATGGTTGCAGAGAAGAAGCTGAAAATGTTCAAATGTTAACACACGACGCACGACACACAACACACAACACACGACGCACGACGACGGACGAAAACGGATAGCAATAGGTCACCTGAGTTTACTCAGGTGACCTAAAAAAAACAATGTCATGCAAACCTAGAGTATGTGTCAAATTTTACTTCAATCCTTTAAATTTTAATAAATCTGACATGAAGTCTATATCAACTTGATAAAAAAAAACCTGCAAATGGTGACAATTGCTCCATTCTGATCAATAACACATAACACCTGTGCTAGGTTCTAATGACACTAAATGCTGTTGACATTTAATAGTGATGTATTGCGCATATTCAGATCTCTAGTTTATTTGAACCATACAGTATATGTTACCAAACAACTTATATAAATTTCATCAAATTTCTATTTTTTTAACTCCTTAATTTGTAGGGGGAAAAATAGGTCATTCTAATACAAAACACCAAAGCTTGTTAACCATTTTAGAAAGTATCATTATTTGAACAATTTTCATATTTATTAACATGAAGAAATCGGCATCAGGTGTAAATTAATATGTGCATTCTGAATTCCGTTTATCAGATATATGTAAAACAAATTGTAATTCTTTTAAATCTTTAGAATTTATTTTCACACAAATATGATTTCATATCAGTTATTAAAATTTGTAGAAATATTAGGGTGTTTGTGTGTATGGGGGTGGGTATGTAAAAATTTTTTACGTCATTATCCTTGGCAAAAATTACATCACCAGTAGAGTAATATGTCACTGCATGTACCTGGTACAACTACATGTATAATTACAATCTAACATGTAGTTAAATGACAGCTACTGACTAGGATGTTGAAAGAGGATATATAATACTCAGTTCTCCTTTCTATACCTACCCAGTATAAGAACAGACTGCCCTTCAAAATCTTCTGGATTAATGGAGACATCCTCATATCCAATAACGTACTCATTGCCAATGAAGTCCGATGGAATGTTGGGGGTAGCGATTCCAGTAGCTACGATTAATTTTCTGTAAAAAGATAAAAGATAATGAAATCAACTTGAAGATATTTTCTTCATCAATCATAATTCCCCTCCATCTATGATATTTAACGTCTTAAAGGAAGGAGATTGCATCAATCATGGGATTCAAACCCCAGCCATGCCGACTCTCTCTGGAAATCAATGAGCAATCAGTGGAGATTTATTCTATTTGCGGACTACGGAGAAAATTTGATTGCGAGGAAATTTTCTCATTAGTAGCAGTGTGAGACACGATGACTTTCATGCTTAACAACTGAGTGCAATTTCTCTTTCTCATACATAACTATAGACGTAAAAAGACAGAAAAAATCCCATTTAAGAAATGTACAAAACATTATTCTTACACTACTGTGGTGTCATATTGATGTTTATTTTACACCACTTCATCTAGTATATGTTGTAGGACACAATGGCACTTAGGTTGTACATTGATGTAGGAAGTAACTTACCGATAAGTTGGTGCAATGATATGTTTTTTGTTCTTATAGACATTCTTCAAAAAACCAAATTTCTGTGTTCTTTACAGAGTCAGTATTTTAAAAAAATCTGTACCATTGATTTGAAAGGAAACCCCCATGATATGATTTTTTAAAATTAGTAAAATCTATATAATATTATTATATATACAATGAGTGTAGGATTAGGTAACTTTCACACCCTTAAATATCCAGGATTTTGTAAGAAACCTCATCCTTGTTGGTAAAATTAAAATTTGATCCTGTTGGTTAAGATTTGCCTATTATCCTATACTCATAAATTTGAATGATTCTAATACAATCTTTCATTGCCAGTGACATACCAATTGTTATCAAAGCCTATAATAGAACAACATACACTGTAAAATGCTTTGGTATATATAATGGACAGACATTTGGATGAACCAAAAACATAAATTGCCCTGATTAGAGAGCATAACAAATATAAGTTTCAACATCAAAATTTTTGTTGGTAAATCATATTCATTTATTTAAATAGGCTGACTAATCTTACAAGAAATGGAGAAATGGGATTATTGACAATATGCTTGCTGCTCAATGGAATTATGTATTTCACATAATCAAATAACATATCAGATCAAATCTGAGGAGAGAAGGATCAATATGAATTCCTGGCATACAATTAAAGCCTGATTTAGTTTAATTAGGAAAATATTATTGCATATTGTGAAAAATAAAATAAACATTCTCGCTGCATCGGGGGAAAAAATAAGCATCTCTAGTGGGTGTCATTTCAAAATTGAATGTAATCATGGGGACACAAAACTCAATCAATTTAGAAAATTGCAATGCTGAATTGCATACCCAGTAGTATTTACACAATAAATCAATGCCGGGATAGAATAACAGCTAATTGGGGGTCCATATAACCTTTCACAGCTCACTCATTGATTACAGACTAATGAAAGGGGAAATTCTACAGATCTGTTTTAGAAAAACCACAGTTCATAAAACCATTGAATAGCGCTAATCTCAATGCCTCAGTAATCTTTTACAAGTGTTTAAATATTTATGATGGCTTCTAGTTCTAGTATCAATTGCTTCATTCAATTGCTGAACAATACCCTGATGTCCTTTTGAGAGAAAAAAAAATGTTACAGCTAATGTAAAAAACGTTGCAATTAATTCAGAATATTCAGACTATTTTTTGTTTAATTGATGTTGAGCAAACATAAAGGTTCTGGAACAATTTGACAGCAATATCCTGGAATTGTCCCAAAAAAGAAGTAATTTCCTGTTTATTTCGTGTACAGTAAACCATTTCTTGTTTTATGACTTGGGAGTTTTGCACACAATAATCAAGACATCTCTTGTCTAATACCAGAATTTTTTTTATATCTGGCATTTTTCAATTTGTCAGCATTTCTTCAGTAGTTGATGGAAAACTGTTCTTAATGCTCATCAATTACATTTTTCCCCTAGATACTTCAAAAACGTTTTGCATCAAATTCAGTCAGATTGAGTCTTATGATCATATTTGAAGTTACATTTGACATAGTGTTACAGTCTTCACAGAAAATTTGTACATAAATGATTACCTTACTTAATGGACATTAAGATACTGACTTGTAAATTATCACAACTTCTCTATCCAGGCCTTTTCAAAAGAGAAAGTCTGTTTTGTCTGTATTTTTTATTCAAGTGTACAGTAATTTCTAAGTCTATTTTGGCTACCATACAATATTGTCAGATGCTGAATCATTTCATCATATCTTTAATTTCTTCTGTCTTTTTTCATGTTTGTTACAGTGATATCTGATATATTTTGTGAATTCTTACAAGTTTCCTTTAGTAAATAAGATGTAATTAGAAAATGGTATTTAGACTCTTGGAAAAAAGAAGTCCTCAATATTTTATGGATTCATTCGTGGTTGTGGATTACCGGTAATTGAATTTTGCAGTCCTTCAATGCTTCTGTTAATGCTTCATCTAATACCCTTGATGTTCAAATATCTTGCTTTATTCTATAAATCCCTTTATTCTCAAGAACTTACTTTTCTCATTAATACCTGATGGACCATCTGCTCAAAGACATGAGAATTCTATATTCACACATACTGTGTTCTTCCTTTAAAAATTATATAGTACAATACCCAAAATTTCAAGAAAATTTTGATTTACATGTACTTATAAAACAGCAAACAATCCTCTGACCAAAATGGATGTCATGAAAATTTAGTGATGTACAGTAGCTTGAAGAACTGTTGAGTACATGTGGTAATAAATAAACCTTAATGAAAATTAGTGATTTCACAGTATACAGCAACTCAAACTTACGAGCAAGTATAATGCTGGCCATTGTTATCCTCCATGGTATACAGGTCTTCTTGTCGTTGAATGTTCTGGATATTCGTGTTGTACTGTACTTTGAGACCCAGCTTTTCAGTGTAGTCTTTGAGGTATTTGACGAGAATATCTGCATGAGGGAACAATTCTTTGGAGTAATGGCGTATATGGAGGGATTCATCGTGACTGAGGAGGGAGTTCCAGTCGTGGCGCAGGTTAAATTCCTTGTTCGTTTTCCCGGTGTTTCTCTTGTTAATGCTGATGAGTTTTCTATGGCGAGGGTACTTCACATAAAAGCTACCTGAGAAAAGTAAAGGTGAATTTTTAAAACATGCCTACATTTCAGTTTATCTAAATGGAATGCAGTTTAAAACAAATTTAACCGGTAGTCAAATTTCTTACTTTATCAATGGTTTAAAAATTTAGTTGAAAGAAATTGGAAAAAAAATTTTAAAGCCTGATAAATTGGTCCTGAATCTGCATTGCAACATGATTTACTATATTGATTTCACTTTTAAAAATCATTTTTTGTCATCCCAATTACATATGGGATGTTTTTCGTTTGTTTGCAATCAGTATACAAAGTTACAGATAATACACATTAGGTATCACTTTGGAGTCAAACACCAAAACAAATCAAAAGATCAAATGCAACATTAGTATAGCCATTGATTATGTTAGCTAAACGTCACTAGAGTCTCCTTTAATAAGATGAATTTCTAAATCATTTTTTATTCACAAAAAATCTTTTTTGCATAATTACACAAGACCAACTGTTTGTGAGAATTCCATTCTTTGGATATTAATTGTTTTATCAAAGATTAGGCCAAGACAGATAAATAGTGTGTTTCCTATTCCAACCTGAGAAAAAATAGGGTATAGGTAGGTAGGGAAAAACATTTAATTCTATTTTAACATTTTGTTAAAAAGCACACTGCCATTGAATACCATACAATATTCATTGTCAAAACATTTCTTCTGAATGTGTATTTAAGGATATGCATAATGCAGAAGTGATTGCAATTATTAGATTTCTAATAGCAAAACTCGATTTGTTTACTTTTGAATAGATATTGGTGGATAATTTTTTTGGGGTCGGCTCATATATTTTAAGGTCAGTCGGGGAAGTGGAAACAAAATTTATTTATCTAGGCCTTATACATGTATACAACAATAAGCAACACCCATGGAAATTTTCCTTGCTGATAAATATGAAATGCCTATAATTAACAAAATGCCTATATATATTAAACTTAAATACTAAATGCCTTTAACATGAAAATAACATGATGTAAAAATTTTGTGATCTACATTTTCTGACTTTTCATATTACTCAGTATTAGTGTTGGCAAATCGGACGATTTTTAGCAACCGATTACTCGCTCAATCTTCCGATCGAGTACCCGGTTACTCGGATGATTTATTCATATGTATCATTTATTTCATCTTTTACTCATCGGTTGTGTATTGTGAAATAACTTTATTCATATACTTAAAAAGAACACACACGCAATATCTTGAATTTTAAATAATTATAATTATAATCAAAAAATTAATTAAATCAGAAGAAAAATAAATATTCAATGCTTCACGCTATTTTGCAATTGGCGTTCATCAGTTTTACTTTTCAACCCCCGATATATGTCACGATCAAGGAGAATAATTATTTAGAAATTTGAAGTCACGATAACTCCAATCACATTAATTACATTTTACAGTTATGGAATCAGCTGTTCTTTTAAAATACTTCCAAGCTATACATGTACATGTCTTTGGCGGCATCTTGTTAAATTTTTTAATGAGGTAATTATAACTTTGGTCTTCAAAACTTGTATAACCTGCTGGCAATCCAATTAAGCTATCAGTTAAGTGTGAAAACCAATCAATCGTATCAGTGAAACCATAGATCATTAAGTCTACTGGTAAAGAAAATTAGAGAAATGTTTATTTGTACGCGTATAAACAAATTAACATTTCATTTTTTAGTTATTTACCATATAAGATGCATTTTATCCAAGTAACCGAATAGCAATTTTAGTAACCGATACTCGCATCGTTCGACGGTTAACCGGGTACTCGTTGCCAACACTACTCAGTATATTTAATTAATGATTTTTTTTCTTATCATCATGTGTATTATGCAAAATGATTGCCTGTTTCAATTAATAATAAAAATAATATGACTCAGCAATATGCAGGCTCTCGTCAATCGCCATTTGGTAATAATACTTTCTGGGAGATTATATTAGATAAAAGTCATCAGAGAGCTGAATGGAGAGAAAGGAAATGAAAATTTACTCATATGGGGATTTTGTATAATGATAATAGACAGATCATCCCATACCAATATTGATCAACAATCAAAAAAATTACAATCCACTGGTAATACAATTGTACAATTTATAGATATATATAAATTGCAGGCTTTTTATGAAGATTGCAGAGGGATTTGGTTTTTATTCCAATATCCTCATCAATTGAAAATTGAGTCCTTAATAGAAAAGCATGAAAAATGGCATCATGAACATTCATATTGAAAAATTAAAAATTTTACTTTTTCCACATTTTCAAGATGTAAAAAAATCCTCTATAATTTGAATATTAAAATACTATTTCTACAATTGCCAACTTCTTGATATTTTAATTTTACTTTAATGCAATATGAGCTGCAACTTTGATGTCAGAATATTTTGTTGCAAAAAGTAAATAAATATTTCAATGACAGAAAAAAATAATGTTAATAAACTTCTGTTGTTCATTTTTGTAATGGAAGAACTATTTTTAAGCTTCAAATGAATCAAAATTACATTATTGTCGTCCTGTACAAGAATGATTTCTTATATAAAACTGTATATTTGATTGTACATAGACATTTTTCTATTTTATTTTATTTTAGTCTAATTGATCACAAATGTATTAGTTACATACAAATTTATCATAAAAGCACATTTTAATAGCAAAATAAAATTTTAAAAAATGCAGCTAATATTGCTTTAAACTTTATGTCTTTATCAGTCAAATTTTTAAGAAACAAGACTTAAATGCTTGACAAGCAAATAGTGGGAACAATCGGAACATGGCAAAAATTTTTACATGAAAAGTGTCTTTTATATATATCTATATATGAAGAAGAAAAAATACCTGAAACATTATTTCTCTCAAAAATGATATAGTCCCTGTTTTTCTGGTGTAAAAAATATCCTATCTGAAGGCCACTTGGTCCGGCTCCTATAACACAGTAGTCATGGTGAATGGAACTGGTTGCTATGATGATGGGGATGAAAAGGAAGACAAAGGTCAAGGGGAAGAAGTAAGGCCTCATGGTTAAGGTCATTTTATGTCCTCATCCAAGGTCACTGTTTACTAAAACTGAAGAGATGTGATAGTTAAATATGTGCATGCATTTCTGAATATTTAATAGACAAGTTGCACCATACATCATTTATTGAAGTCTGATCAAAACTTTAACTAAAGGTTGATGACCCTCTCATAAGAAGAGGAATTTCAAAAATTGAAATAACTATTATTCCTAAATATAGAATTGTGACATTAAGATCTTGTTTATATTCCTGTCAAATTTTGTTACAGAAGGTATTAAGCTGAAATTGCTTACCCTGGTACATTAAATTATGAATTAATAGATTTCTTTAAAAAAATTCATAAGCATTAAAAAAACTCATATGAGTGATCACGGGGAGATCAACCAGCCTAATTAAAAAGCAGTGATTCAGAACTGAATTCTGTTCTAGCTAGTATGCCCGAAGCTCACCAGCTGGGGAAAAAAAATGGGATGCATGAAAAAGAGATTTCATAAACTTTTTTTCAGTCCATTAATGAATTAAAAGTTCTAAACATGTAGATATTAGTGCATGCCAATGGAAAATGACACTTGCATGGTTTAACTAGTGCTAATTGTAACGGGAACCGTTACAGATGTTCCCCAAACGCTCCCCAACTCCTTTTTGGTGCCATATTCCCTGTAAGCTTCATTAATAAGGACAAACTCTGTGCATTTTTGACTTTAACAACGTTTTCTCAAAAGGATACCAATTATATTCAAATTTTAGCATTGCACCCGTGCTCATGTGAATGCATGTGCCTTATGATCATATCATCTTGTCTTCACTATCTACATATCCTAATATACAATATATTAAAGCATTCAGTCCAAAAGTATGAAAAATCACTCTTTCAAACGTATTTTTCATTTCACTCGTTCCAAATGCACGCACGTGAGTGCACGTGCATGATGACCATTCCTTCTTGTAGGAGTCCCTTATATCTATCTATATTTTAAATCCCATCCTGTTTGGTTGAAAAACAATGAAAAACAAGGGAGTTATAGCCATTTCAAGTTTAAGCCAATCAGATTGCAGCACACGTGCATGCGCGTGATTTCATGATTGTTTTTCTACACCTTTTTGTAGTATATCCTAATGCATGACTATGTTTTAAATTTCAAAGCATTTCGTCAAAAAACAAAGGAGATATAGCCATTTAAAGTTTCAGCCAATCAGATTGCAGCACGCGGGCATGCGCATGCTTTCATGAAAATTCTTATATATCACGCTGTAGATCTTCATAATGTAGGTCTATGTTCAAAATTTCAAAGGATTATGACAAGAAACAAGAAAGATATTGAGACTTTAGTTTCAGCCAATCAGAGCGAAGCGCAAGTGCATGTGCGTGAGATCTTACTTTTTTGACCATGTCATTCTGTCTATCCTTCTAATATATACTTATAATACGAATTTCAAAGCATTTCATCAATAATTTAAATAGTTACATCTGTATCAATTATATTGGACATTTCTCGTGTTGCACGTGCGAGCTCTTGCAAGCACATGTGCATGCACATGCTTTCATGATAAATCTTATATTACAGGCTGTAGATCTCCCTAATGTATGACTATGTTCAAAATTTCAAATGATTTTATCAAAAAACAAAAAAGATATTGAGACTTTAGTTTCAGCCAATCAAAGCGAAGTGCACGTGCATGCGCGTGCGATCTTGCTATTTTGACCATGTCATCTTGTGCATACTACTAATATATCATTACAAGTTTCAAAATATTTTGTCACAAAATAGAAAAGTTACGGTTATATCCATTATATATTGGTCATTTTAAGTTTTGCACTCGCGCGCTCTTGCAAGCACGTGCGCACAAAATGACCTTGATTCCGCAAATCTACATAACATGCCTACTTACCCTAAAAAGGTTTCACCTAAGTCGGATGTGTAGTTTACAAGATCACTCGCGGAAAAGATTTTCCCAGGAAGAAAAATAATAATAAGAATAACTAGAGCAAAGCTCGTTGCAAAGCAACGAGTAGGTCTTCCGTCCTGTTTTGACCGGAAGTAGCTTTCATTTTTTAACAAAAATGAGAAATAATGCATCAAAATGGTTTGAATCCTCTAAAGCTATGTTAATTAATGCAAAAGTAATCAATTTTTTGGTACTTCCGGTTTGACCGGAAGTGACGACGACGGACGGAAAATTAATTTTTATGCTCCCAGAGTCATATGTTACCAAAACACTTGTCAAGAACGGCAAAAATACGCATTTTCCGACTACTTCCGGTTTGGCCGGAAGTGACGACGCCGGACGTTTTTTGATGACCCCAATAGATTAAGCTTGACATTTTGAACAAGTCTGCTTCTTTGACGTATTACAAATTCTCAATACGTTTTGAGATATAAGAAAAAAACTTTCGGCCCCTCTAGGCCCTTAATTTTAGGGGCCAGCCCCTTATAGTTGATATCCGTTCAAAGATCGTGACATTCTTAACAACTTTTGTTCTATATGTTTTGATAAAATATTTACAGGTAGAAAGATACTGTTGAAAAAGTGTTTAAATTTTTCAAATTCATGATAGACCATTTTTCGGACCATAGCGACCGCCGACGTACGGCGTTTCCGGAAAAAGCCAAATACGAAAGGCACATCTACAGACATAGGTCTATCATGCCTGAAAGTTTCATGTTTCTATCTCAACTCATATTTCAGAAAAACTCTGGACAACACAACCCTTTAAAATTCATAAAATCGGCAATATCTCAGACCGGAAGTGACGTCATCAAAAAACAAAAAAAACGCATAAGGTTCAAGTGATGATACATAAGTCCTGAAAGTTTCATGAAAATCCATCAAGCCGTTTTCGAGAAATCGCGTGCACAAAATCGGTAAGAAAAAAAACAATAATAAAAGTGAAAAAGAAACCTTACAATAACAGAAAGGTCTTCCGCTGAAGACGGAAGACCTTAATAACTAGTGCTAATTGTAACGGGAACCGTTACAGATGTTCCCCAAACGCTCCCAAACTCCTTTTGGTGCCATATTCCCTGTAAGCTTCATTAAATAAGACAAACTCTGTGCATTTTTGACTTGAACAACGTTTTCTCAGAAAGATACCAATTATATTCAAATTTTAGCATTGCACCCGTGCGCGTGTGCATGCATGTGCGTTATGATTATATCATCTTGTCTACACTATTTACATATCTTAATATACAATATATTGAAGCATTCAGTCCAAAAGTATGAAAAATCACTCTTACAAACGTTTTTTTCATTTCACTCGTTCCAAATGCACGCACGTGCGTGCACGTGCATGATGACCATGCCTTCTTGTAGGAGTCCCTTATATCTATCTATATTCTAAATCCCATCCTGTTTGGTTGAAAAACAAGGGAGTTATAGCCATTTCAAGTTTAAGCCAATCAGATTGCAGCACACGTGCATGCGCGTGATTTAAAATTTTTCTACATCATATTGTAGTATATTCTAATGCATGACTATGTTTTAAATTTCAAAGCATTTCGTCAAAAAACAAAGGAGATATAGCCATTTAAAGTTTCAGCCAATCAGATTGCAGCACGCGGGCATGCGCATGCTTTCATGAACATTCTTATATATCACGCTGTAGATTTTCATAATATAGGTCTATGTTCAAAATTTCAAAGGATTATGACAAGAAACAAGAAAGATATTGAGACTTTAGTTTCAGCCAATCAGGGCGAAGCGCACGTGCATGCACGTGAGATCTTACTTTTTTGACCATGTCATTTTGTCTATCCTTCTAATATATACTTATAATATGAATTTCAAAGCATTTCATCGATAATTTAAATAGTTACATCTGTATCAATTATATTGGACATTTCTCGTGTTGCACGTGCGAGCTCTTGCAAGCACATGTGCATGTACATGCTTTCATGATAAATCTTATATTACAGGCTGTAGATCTCCCTAATGTATGACTATGTTCAAAATTTCAAATGATTTTATCAAAAAACAAAAAAGATATTTAGACTTTAGTTTCAGCCAATCAAAGCGAAGTGCACGTGCATGCGCGTGCGATCTTGCTATTTTGACCATGTCATCTTGTGCATACTACTAATATATCCTTACATTATAAGTTTCAAAACATTTCGTCACAAAATAGAAAAGTTACGGTTATATCCATTATATATTGGTCATTTTAAGTTTTGCACGTGCGCGCTCTTGCAAGCACGTGCGCGCAAAATGACCTTGATTCCGCAAATCTACATAACATGCCTACTTACCCTAAAAAGGTTTCACCTAAGTCGGATGTGTAGTTTACAAGATCACTCGCGGAAAAGATTTTCCCAGGAAGAAAAATAATAATAATAATAATAAGAATAATAATAATAAGAAACAGAGTAAAAACAATATGTTCCCCAACTTCGTTTGGGGAACATAACTAGAAAAGAAACTCGTTGCGAGCAACGAGAGGTCTTCCGTCTGATTCTGAAAACCCGCAAAATCGAGCTGAAAAAGTGATCAAACTTTTTGTGGAAACAAAGAGGATTAAACCCGAATTGCCAGCGTAAAAAATCCAATGCGCTTACTACATTGTATTACGCTATTGGGACCACAGCTCTAACTGTATTTGTATATATTTCTGCAACAGTACATCTGTCTTAGAATAATGAAAGACGAATCACTATTCATAATTTTGCATCAAACGCACTGAGTAAATCTTCGCGCCTTTTCTTTAGAATGTTCCATTAAATAGGTGTGTAGCTTCAATAGAAAGAAAAAAAGAACGTTCTTATAGCTAAAGTATCAAGGTGAAGAAAGTATATTTAGCACATTTTACAAATTTCATATTGTATATTAGCAAGTAAAACTAAAGCAATGAAACAGTTATTGAATTTAACTTTTTTAAAATTTCTTGTTTATCCCCTAAGTGAACTATCCCGATTAGTTAAGCTTTCATCAAAAGGTTGAAATGTTTTGCCGAAAAACATGTGTCGCCCGAAGACAGTCAAGGAATCGGATACCATTTATGCTCAATAACTTGAATCAGATCTTTGAGACAAGAATGTTAATATAAACTCCATTTAGCGATCTTTTAAAAAATTGTTATCTTATTTTGTCTTTTCTATTATTTTAATATGACACAAGTGTGCATTGGAAAAACAGTTTGTAATTTCTATACCTACTATATTCATTGATATTGTTTCTAGAAAAACTATTACTAATTACTATGATTTAAGACTTGTTTTTCACGTGTTGCAAATCAGAAGGTATTAGGTATCGAATTTCATTTGAACATTTAGTCTTTTCTTTTTCTACTTTGAGAACCAGCCAAATCCAATTATAGATGACGTTTAAGAAGAACTTAGTTTGACACAGAATTGCAACGTTACTACGACGTGACAATCCAAGTATTCCTGTACATTTCATTTTTCTTTGTGTTACTTTCGTTCAAGCAAACGCTGGGCTGACTTCGTAAACCCCTATTGCGAAATGTCGGAGTTGACAGGGACAGCCGCCATCTTGGACTCGCTTCAGATTTTTAAATGCTAATATCTAGAGTTCCGATTTATCAATATTCAAACAAATTATATAGTGAGCATAATAAGAAAGGTTTCTATTAACGTACCAAAAATAAATGAAAAATATTGAAAAACAAAAAAAGTTAGAAAATACGATTTTTTAAAATTGCATCTCGTAACGACCAGAAGTATTGACGACGTACGTAATGGTGATTCTGCTAGCCACAAAGTCATGATCAATTGTCTCCAGTAAGTCTCCAGTTCATACCTTCAGCCATTTTTGAGAAAAAGGGGCGACAAAATTGCATTTTAAAATCAGAAAATTGGTCATAACTTGGCACCAAAAGCGAATTTTGAAATTTCCGCCCAGATGTATCAAGTTCCTATTTATGCGCATATTTCCTGAAAATTTCAATGAAATCCACTGCATAGTTGCTGAGAAATCGCGTGCACAAAATTTAGGGAAAAAAATAAGAATAATAACTAGATGAGATCTCGTTGCGAGCAACGAGTAGGTCTTCCGTTCGATTTTTGATAAGGTTCTAAAACAACTTTAAATGAAAAAAAATGTTAAGATCAATTATTCAAAATACGTGAGAACACATTTAAGAGTGAAATCTATCAATTTCAAACAACTTCCGGTCTTTATAATTCACTTCCGGTGTGACCGGAAGTACTTAAAATGACCTATAACTCCTTTCTGAGTGTGAAAGAATCATCCCTGATAATTTCGAGGAAAAATGCTCATTTTTTGGACTACTTCCGGTTTGGAAAAAATAACTTCCGGTGGACATAATATTACATGAGACACTCTATTTGTCTTCATAAGAAACATTTAAAAAAGAAAAAAATAAAATTTTGCATATTTTTAAACTACTTCCGGTGAACGACGGACGCAACGGCAACAAAAACCATATATCCTTCTCAAATCTAGGAGTCATAATCTATCATCCCTGAAAGTTTCAGGACCCAATCTCCAACCGTTTTCGAGAACACTCTCGGACAAAATGACACTTTGAAAACAGAAAAATGGCTATATCTCGCGACCGGAAGTGACGACGGCAAAATAAAAAAAAACGCATGAAGTTCAAATAGTTTCCTATCATTGCTGAAAGTTTCATGAAAAACTGTCGAGGCGTTCTCGAGAAATCGTCTGCACAAATTCGGTAAGAAAAAAAAGAATAATAATAATAATAGTGGAAAAGAAACAACAGAATCAGTAGAAGGTCTTCCGTTGGAGACGGAAGACCTTAATAATAAGAAACAGAGTAAAAACAATATGTTCCCCAACTTCGTTTGGGGAACATAATTACTTTGTGTACACTAATTCTGTTTTAAGTACAGTATGGTTGTACATGTAAAAATGGAGGGAAAATAATTTCATTTTCCTGTATACATATCTTATATCTTAAAATGTCTTACATTGACAAAATAACACCACATTTATGTATGCATATCCCTGCATGTATATGAAACACATCTTAATGTAATACAAAAATTTCACCAAACAGGATATTCCTTGAATAAATTAATTATAATTTCAGACCTAACCCAACCATGTTAAATGACAAAAGCATCGTCAAGAAAGGTGCTAACTTAAATGTAAATAAAATTGTGTAAACACAATAAATATGCAAAACAATTCTTAAAACTAAAGGTTTTCAAAAAATGACAATTATGACATATGCTGCACCTTTTTTTTAAATTCAATTTCGCAAATATAGCTTTTTTTGCTAATTTATATAAAACTGAACTTACAAATTAAAAAATAAACTGATATGGTATCATGAAACTAAGACGTAAATTGCCAAAATTCAAATACATCAAATTGTCATCTAATTGTGGGACTTACCTGTATCAGCTCAATGTATAAACTGATACAGTAAAACCCAAACACAACACGAGATAGAAACAGACCGCCCAGTCTCTGACCTGTCAATCATCCAGCAAAATATTTAATTTTCTGCGTTCGCATCAATACCATAGAAGTCATAATCAGTTATCCATGAGAAATAAGGGCTTTTTTATTAAATGGGAGTATAAGCTACACAGAACCCTAAAAATCAATATACACTGAGTTTTGTTAAAGACCTATATACACTCTATGATTCCACCAGAGACTTTAAGAATATTTATCAGTCTTGAATCTCTTTTTTTTTACTTTGACAAGTGCTTGCATATAGTCCTGAATGGAAATACATGTAATAGTGGCAGAATATAATTTGGCAACAGTACAACATACAAAGAATTAAGAAGAGCTGTATTTTACTGAAATTTCTAATATTTTAGTGATTTCTTGTTGAATTTACGTATATGTCATTTATAATCAGGTGTTTTTGTTGTGTTTTTTTTTTAATATTTTGCATGCCGACCACAAACCCTTAAGGCTTTTTATCTATACTTTAAAAACATCATTAACACCCACTCTGTAAACTTGTTATACTTACTTCATTTAAAGAAATTTATTGTACAAAGTACCATTAAATCAAAAAGCTATTAACAAGGATTTTTCATGGATGACAGCCTAAATGTCAGGTACCACTGAAGCATACAAATTTTCAAAGATCTATAATTGCTAGCTATATATCAGTCTGAGATATGAATTCTAAATCTGACATTTATTTGATTTCCCAAACATCGATTTCCACATGGTGACAATTAATTTTTTTTTTTAAAGAATATTGGCATTTTTTTTTTTTTTTTTTTTTTTTCACAAAATTGTACTTGATCCTCCCAAAAACCTCCTTTATAACCGACTCTGTTTAAATTTAAAATAAATGTATATACATAACTTCTCAATATTTTTGCAGCAATAAAATAAACTTGCCATTAAGTTGAGTCCTTTAACTTTTTTTTTCTCATACCTTTAAAAACTTGCCCCAACAAAATTTAATTGCAGTTAAATTTACAAAGTATTTCATTCCTTCCATCATGTCCATTCAATCATACCTAAATAAATATTTTTTTAACTAAAAGACAGTTAGTAGACACAAGTTTTCAAATGTTTTAAAGAGGAAACGGGACAAATTTACACTTAAAGATACGCTGTAAGGAGGATGCATAAACCTACCGGTACTTGCTTTCCAGGAGACACCACTTGAATATGTTGAACAGTGTAAATAAAGCGGCTAGCTCATGTGTATTTATTATACTAGATACATGTACCCTTAAAATCCATTACTTATGGCTAGGTGGATGCATAAACCTACCGGTACTTGCTTTCCAGGAGACACCACTTGAATATGTTGAACAGTGTGACTAAAGTTGAAGCTCATGTGTATTTATTATACTAGATACATGTACCCTTAAAATCCATTACTTATGGCTAGGTGGATGCATAAACCTACCGGTACTTGCTTTCCAGGAGACACCACTTGAATATGTTGAACAGTGTGACTGAAGATGAAGCTCATGTGTATTTATTATATTAGATACATGTACCCTTAAAATCTTATCCATTACTTATGGCTAGGTTTCATGACAATTTTGATTTTTCTCTTCAAACCTGGGAGACAACTGGAAGAGCTAGGGTCTAAACTGACACCATATGTTTATGTAGCTTCTATTATAAATGAGTCTAAAAGTTCCTCTGTTCTTACAAGGTGGTCTGTCGAGATCATTTTGCAAGCAGAACTTTGCATCAACAATCTTTCATTATGGCCAAAGTAACTATATGAATCATAATTGTGTTCCTTTAATTATCATTTTAAATTATAGTGTTACTTTAATATGTATAGTTTGTTTCATGTCCATAAACTGCTACATGTGTACGCTTTACATGTATTTTTTTCCTCAAATAATTAAAATGGATTTTCTTGCTATATATAGAATTGGATAATTAATGCTATATGGAAAATCCTGATTCAAAAGTTTAGAGCTGCATCAAGATAATTTTTTTCCAGATCATTCTATATAATATTTACTTTAAAATAAATATTTTTTTCCAGATCATTTTATATTATGTTCACTTTAAATATCTGTTTCTTCTTTCCATCACATATGTTACCAAATATCAAAAACATGTTGAACATAAAACAGGTCTGACTAAATTATAAGTACACATACAAGTGTAGTTTCAGGATATCATTGACTGATAATGCTGCAACAGCAGGTACTCACTGTGCTCTCGGGAAGCTATAGTCTTAAAATGCAAAAAGGGAGAAAACCCCATTCCAAGAGAGATAACTCTAACATCCTGATTAGATTCTGTTAAATTTGTTTGAAATATTTCATTTTCATCACTTCATTTCATTATAACTTTTTTTAGAACCTAAAAAAAGCTGTCAAAAAATTAATAATTGCATATAATGGGATGGAAAACTGATGTTTAGGGGTTTGATCATTTTGACTAGATTATTTCAAAAGATATCTTAGAGGCAAAATTTTTAACCTCAAAATACAAAATCAAATATATTGGAAAAAAAACTGCAATTATTATTATAAAAAAATGATTTTTTTTAATGTGTAATTTGCTATATGGTTAAAGTACATGAGCTGCAAATAGTACATATTTCTCAGCAGAATCTCTAACTTTATGGGCTTACAACACACACAAATGTTTACACATGAATTGATATACATTTTTGGCCTGATTTTGAATGGATATGACATAATTATAAATTCCTAAAATACTAAGAAATTTTAATTTTTCTTATTAAACATAGGTTAAATATCAGTCGTTACTATGAAATTCTATATAAAATTTTGCTCCCATTTTTAACATTGTGACAAAATCTTGCATAAATTTCCCAGTTTACCTGGTAAACATTATTTAGCTTACTCAGTACTTATCAAAATGGCATTATCCTGTTATTGACTTCGCGAAGTCAATAAGTTTGACGTTGTTGACGTTAACGTCAAATTCTTACCTTTGGGTTCTTATGTGATTTTACACTTTTCCCCGATGTAAGAATTGCCTAAATATAGACAATAAATACATAAGACAATGATGACCTGTTTGCTTTTAAATTTATTTCACCTTAATTTAATGGCTTTATTCCGTTTATTCCTTTTGGCGGCATATTTTGGAAAAATGCATAAACGGAATAAACCAAATTATGATTTCTTGCACCTTACTTTTATGGCTTTATTCCGTTTATTCCTTATGGCGACATATTTTGGACAAATACACAAACGGAATAAACCAAATTATGATTTCTGGTACTTTAATTTTATGACTTTATTCCGTTTATTCCTTATGGCGACATATTTTGGAGAAATACATAAACGGAATAAACCAAATTATGATTTCTTGTACTTTAATTTCATGGCTTTATTTCGTTTATTCCTTATGGCGACATATTTTGGAGAAATGCATAAACGGAATAAACCAAATTATGATTTCTTGTACTTTAATTTTATGGCTTTATTCCGTTTATCCCTTATGGCGACATATTTTGGAGAAATACATAAACGGAATAAACCAAATTATGAATTCTTGCACCTTACTTTTATAACTTTGTTCCGTTTATTCCTTTTAATAAAAATGCATAAATGGAACAAATCAAATTAGTTCTAGGCTAACATGCATCGCTTTTTACTCCTGTTATTTGATTCGCTTTTCATTTAAACGTGCATTTTTAAGAATGATCCCCCCCCAAAAAAACCAAGCCCCATTTTTATTTTATCTCTCCCCCAAAGAAACCCTTTTCCCGGGGAAATCTTCCCCTTCTTGTACCTTTTAGAATGATATCCCTCTCTCTATATATACTCCTGTTATTTGATACGCTTTCAGTGACATACATAAACTTTAAATAGTACCTCCGTCTCTCTATATATATACTCCTGTTATTTGATTCGCGAATCAAATTAGTTCTGGGCTTTACTTGCGTCGCTATTTACTCCTGTTATTTGATTCGATTTTCATTTAAATGTGCATTTTTAAGAATGATCCCCCCAAAAAAATCAAGCCCCATTTTTATTTTATCTCTCCCCCAAAGAAACCCTTTTCCCGGGGAAATCTTCCCCTTCTTGTACCTTTTAGAATGATATCCTTCTCTATATATATATACTCCTGTTATTTGATACGCTTTCAGTGAAATACATACACTTTAAATAGTACCTCCGTCTCTCTATATATACTCCTGTTATTTGATTCGCGAATCAAATTAGTTCTGGGCTTTACTTGCGTCGCTATTTACTCCTGTTATTTGATTCCCTTTTCATTAAAACGTGCATTTTTAAGAATGATCCCCCCCAAAAAACCAAGCCCCATATTTATTTTATCTCTCCCCCAAAGAAACCCTTTTCCCGGAGAAATCTTCCCCTTCTTGTACCTTTTAGAATGATATCCGTCTCTCTATATATACTCCTGTTATTTGATTCACTTTCAGTGAAATACATACACTTTAAATAGTACCTCCGTCTCTCTATATATACTCCTGTTATTTGATTCGCGAATCAAATTAGTTCTGGGCTTTACTTGCGTCGCTATTTACTCCTGTTATTTGATTCCCTTTTCATTTAAACGTGCATTTTTAAGAATGATCCCCCCAAAAAAAACCAAGCCCCATTTTTATTTTATCTCTCCCCCAAAGAAACCCTTTTCCCGGGGAAATCTTCCCCTTCTTGTACCTTTTAGAATGATATCCGTCTCTCTATATATACTCCTGTTATTTGATACGCTTTCAGTGAAATACATACACTTTAAATAGTACCTCCGTCTCTCTATATATACTCCTGTTATTTGATTCGCGAATCAAATTAGTTCTGGGCTTTACTTGCTTCGCTATTTACTCCTGTTATTTGATTCGCTTTTCATTAAAACGTGCATTTTTAAGAATGATCCCCCCAAAAAAACCAAGCCCCATTTTTATTTTATCTCTCCCCCAAAGAAACCCTTTTCCCGGGGAAATCTTCCCCTTCTTGTACCTTTTAGAATGATATCCGTCTCTCTATATATACTCCTGTTATTTGATTCGCTTTCAGTGAAATACATACACTTTAAATAGTACCTCCGTCTCTCTATATATACTCCTGTTATTTGATTCGCGAATCAAATTAGTTCTGGGCTTTACTTGCGTCGCTATTTACTCCTGTTATTTGATTCGATTTTCATTTAAATGTGCATTTTTAAGAATGATCCCCCCCAAAAAAATCAAGCCCCATTTTTATTTTATCTCTCCCCCAAAGAAACCCTTTTCCCGGGGAAATCTTCCCCTTCTTGTACCTTTTAGAATGATATCCCTCTCTATATATATATACTCCTGTTATTTGATACGCTTTCAGTGAAATACATACACTTTAAATAGTACCTCCGTCTCTCTATATATACTCCTGTTATTTGATTCGCGAATCAAATTAGTTCTGGGCTTTACTTGCGTCGCTATTTACTCCTGTTATTTGATTCCCTTTTCATTAAAACGTGCATTTTTAAGAATGATCCCCCCCAAAAAACCAAGCCCCATATTTATTTTATCTCTCCCCCAAAGAAACCCTTTTCCCGGAGAAATCTTCCCCTTCTTGTACCTTTTAGAATGATATCCGTCTCTCTATATATACTCCTGTTATTTGATTCGCTTTCAGTGAAATACATACACTTTAAATAGTACCTCCGTCTCTCTATATATACTCCTGTTATTTGATTCGCGAATCAAATTAGTTCTGGGCTTTACTTGCGTCGCTATTTACTCCTGTTATTTGATTCCCTTTTCATTTAAACGTGCATTTTTAAGAATGATCCCCCCAAAAAAAACCAAGCCCCATTTTTATTTTATCTCTCCCCCAAAGAAACCCTTTTCCCGGGGAAATCTTCCCCTTCTTGTACCTTTTAGAATGATATCCGTCTCTCTATATATACTCCTGTTATTTGATACGCTTTCAGTGAAATACATACACTTTAAATAGTACCTCCGTCTCTCTATATATACTCCTGTTATTTGATTCGCGAATCAAATTAGTTCTGGGCTTTACTTGCTTCGCTATTTACTCCTGTTATTTGATTCGCTTTTCATTAAAACGTGCATTTTTAAGAATGATCCCCCCAAAAAAACCAAGCCCCATTTTTATTTTATCTCTCCCCCAAAGAAACCCTTTTCCCGGGGAAATCTTCCCCTTCTTGTACCTTTTAGAATGATATCCGTCTCTCTATATATACTCCTGTTATTTGATTCGCTTTCAGTGAAATACATACACTTTAAATAGTACCTCCGTCTCTCTATATATACTCCTGTTATTTGATTCGCGAATCAAATTAGTTCTGGGCTTTACTTGCGTCGCTATTTACTCCCGTTATGTGATTCGCTTCATGGTGAAATACAAAGGCTTTAAATACCCTTGTCGAACGATATATACTCCTGTTATTTGTTTCACTTCAGTGGGTAAAATAGTTGTAAACAATGTGAACATTACGAACCCAGCATTGAAACTGTTATAAGCGATATGAAAATCTGAGAATGTTGGAAGTATAAAAATGACCTGGGATGAATTTGACGTTAACGTCAACAACTTCGCGAAGTCAATAACAGGATAATGCCATCAAAATATAAACCTATATGAGAAATATTGCTGGGTGATTTCTTAGAAAAAGTTTGTGCCAGACCTGCAAAAATTCGGCATTCATTAAAAAACATTTTTCAAGAAAAAAATACAATGAAAAAAAATTAAACTTATGACTTACTTCTAATATCAATATATACAAAATATGTACCTTTGTGGTTTACCTGTTGAACACTTGAACAGTTGAACTTTCGATAGGATACTTCTCTAAACACAGTTATGCTTTATATTGAAAACGCAAATTACATTTGTACAATGTGCTTATGTATACAAAATTTGCTTCCTTCATTGTAATTTACTTCCTAGCTACTGACCTTTTTTATAAAGAAACCAGGAAATTTTTGAGTAGTTGGACATGTTCTTAGAATACTTGGAGAAATGTTTACGTAAATTTGTCCATATAACCCTAGAAACGTCCCGAAAGACTTTTATTAAACACGTAAAACAATATTGTATTCGTTTTATTTTTCTGTTATCATATTTTCTTCTTAACATTTTCATACAGTTGTACTTTTCTAAGCATAATTGTAAATTTAGATTTAAATTCATATGTTACGTGCAAAATACTTCGAAATAGCTTTAAAATTTAAAATCAGGTCATTAGTGATATATCCGTCTTGCTCTGGTTTATAATTTAGTGTTCACCCTTTACTTCCGATGAGAAATTTAACCCTACAACATGAAAATAATTCGAAGGGTACTTCAATTTTCGCACTTTTCTTTTAGATATAGGACGTTCAAGAGCTTGAATTCACATGCAAATGATCGACTGAGGTATGGGTTACAATGTTTTAATCGCGTCCCAATCATCTGTTACTCCAATCTGAGTGATCATGATGTGAAAAAGCGCACAGAAGAGTTGACTGATTGTTTTATGGAGGCCAGAGAACTCATGCAGGATGCTGTAAGTTCTAGTTATCTTAAATATAAATTAGTATCTGTCATTTGTAAATATACAAAAATGCCATACTAATTCAAAAGCAGCAAAACTAGATGAAAGGAAGGTTAATCAATTAAACGTACGATTCCACCATTAAGTATAACAGTTTCTTGATATAGCTTCATAGAGCTTGAAATAAGTATAAAACATATCGAGATTACGAACAGTATTCAAGATCAAAAGTCCATAAAACAATACAAAATAGGAACAGAGCAAACACAGACCTCCAAAACATGAGAGGTGGGATCGGGTGTCATGGGGGAGTGAGCATCCCCTGCTGATAATGCTACTATAGTATATAGCTTGATTTAGATGTATGCATTTTTCAGCTTCTGAGAAAAGTCACACTTGGGTACTGCTATATTTTTAAACTTTGACAGGAATGGAGAAAAATGTGACAAACCAGAAGGGATTGATTCAAAGCCATACACATTGAATCTCCAGTCAGGTGATCTACTGAGCTATCTGGTCACCACCTGACTCTTTCAGGGAAAATACAATTCTTGATTGTTTTTCTTATCCCTCAACCAATCACATTACCGGTAATACTCTCTATGACAAAAAGCCCGTAACAAGTGCATTATAATTGCAACCTTATGTTGTAATGATGCTGACAAATGAGATCGTAAGGTTACCCATTTTCCACTAATATTACAGACAAAACACATTTTTAATTTTGCCATAAGAGGTAGGGACTCATATTTATTTCTAAAACATTTAATTCTTGTTATTTCTACTTTTACAGCAGGAAAGCATGAACACAGTGTACTTCACAGAAGACATGCAAGAGGCTTCAAAGGCAGTCGCTGATACAATTAAATTGTATGAAAAATTTCTAATAGAATTAAATGAAAATCAAAAAAAGGAAGTGACTAGAACAATTGGACTCAAAATGGCAGAACTCAGGGCTCAGTACTCAGCAATGGAGGAAGAATTAAAGGCAGAGTAATATCATGATAAAAATTTAATATGATTATATATTTGTTTGTTTCAGGAACACTTTGAATTTGAAAATATCAGCGTTTGCTATTGTTGTTTTTTGAAAAATTAAAACATGTAATTTCATTTTATGAAAGTAATAATTCAATGTCAAATTTGTCCATTGTGTCAATATTTTGTCACAGAACCTAAAAGATAAAATTTATAAAGGGTTTGAGTATTATTTGTAGACCAACCATGTATAAAATATACCTTCTCGATATTTATGTTTGTAAGATTTTGTTTTTTTTTTTGGAATTTGATTTTGATCTGTATTTTCTAGTGTAAGTAGATAACTGTGTATACATTTTGAGCTATTAAGAAATTACATGTTTTTTATAATTAAGTGTTGAACACTAATTGACTAAAGTTACAGTAGATAAAATCTTATAAAATTGAATGAATGGTGTGTTTTTGTGTATTTTTAATTTTTATGCACCTTGATCGATAAATCCAGGGTGTATATTGTTTTTGTCCTGTCTGTTTGTCTGTTTATCTGTTTGTTTCAGGCACGTAGCATCGGGGGGGGGGGGGGGAGCTATCCCCCTTTTCCCCCAACATTACTTTTACTATTGAAAATGTTCATTGAAAGGCTTGTTGGCTCCCCACTTTTTAGTACAGTAAAGTGATATCTGGGGAATTAGTATTGTATGCAAAAAAAATTGGTACTGAAAGAATTTGGCAGTGAAAACAGTTGGACCCCCAGAATCAAATGACGTGTTACAAGTAAAATTAAATTATTAGTTTATATCCAATGTCTTACATACAATGACACTAATACTGTAATAACATTTAAATTGTTACTTTACAGTTAAATTATCAGGTAATAATTTAATTTTAGTTGTAACACGTCATTTGATTGGGTAAAAGATTTAATCCATTTTGTATAACATAAGTTGCCTACATCACAATGAGTTACGTAGTTGAATTCAGCTTCATTCCTTAAATCATTTCCACAGAAAAATGACAATTGGGATTTATAATGGGTGTATAAAAGTAAATCTGGATCCATTAAAGTATGGTCCTTCCTTAACATTAAGGTAGGTTCAGGCTCTTAAATATTTCCGTCAAACTAATTTTTTCATTGGAATACTTTAAATAACTCATAATTAAACTATAACCAAACTGCCCGTAAAAGACATACCTTTGTGCGCTTATTTTTATGAGTAATTCATATATATATTCAATGTCTTACATGCATAATGACACGATATGCATGTTATCCGTGTAACATTTAAATATTTTCTTTACAATTAAATCATCATGTAGTAAAATCATTTCCATAGAAAAGTGACAATAAGGATTTATAATGGGTGTGTAAATGTAAAACTGGATCCGTAAAAGTGCGGACCTATCCTTAAACTGTTGTAATAAAATGATTTTTTTTCACAGATGAAAGGATTTGTTATAACAAGTTGTTATAATACATTCATAAAAGATATCTCTGTGGCCATAATGTGTTTTCTTACTATATAATTTATTAAACCCCGATAACACTCATCATTAATCTGTCAAATCTGAGTGTTGGGAATGAATATGATGGAATATTTTATGGAACGAGCTAATCAATTTTCCTAAAAACGCAGAGGGGTTCCGAAAATAAACACAAGTAAGATAACTCTTGCGCCATGACTGACAATGGTGAACTACGAATTCGCGATAGATCGCAAGGTATTGTAGAAATTGTGCAGTTATTTTTCCGTTGTCTGCATTTTTTATATCAGCCTTGTTGATAAATTCAAATGAATTTCATTTCAGTTTTAATGCAATGCATATCGAACAAGGCCATATAAGGAAAAGAATGCATGGCATGCTAAAACGAGAAAAAACTGCAGACGAATTTTCAACGCAATTAATTTTAAAGTAAACTTTAAAACAAGTTAAAGTATATTTTTATGATAACATTATTGACAATGGCACTAAAATTGAACTGTAACAAAGTTTTATTTAAGTGACAGGGAGAAATAGAATTAAGTTGAAAAGGGGAGGGCAAGACATTCCATTCCTTCAGAGTTTTGAAAATTGAGGTATTTTTTTTTTATTTCAAGAAAGTGCATCTCCACTATTCTCACACATGCTATACAGTCTAACATATGTGTAACCAAAGTAAATACTAAATAATGGATATAGTACATGTAGTATAAATGATGCATTTAAAGTCTGAAGTGCTAATTTAGAAACTTTTATTCAATTTCAGATAAATCTCGGAACGGATTTGAAAAAAGAGAAAAGAGGAGGAGAATTCGAAAGCTTCAAGATGCGATTCTTCAAAGAGACCAAATAAAAATACAGGAATTACTAGAAGAGGATTTTGAAGTAGATTTTCAGTATAGGGGTCAGACAGCTCTTCAGCTGGCCGTGAAAGAAGGCGAATACAAAATATGTCAGAAACTGATGGAGAAAGGGGCAAATGTCAATGTTTCTGATGCTCAGAAAAACAGCGTACTGAACACAGCCTGTTGGAAAGGCCTCACAGATATTGTAAAATTACTAGTCAAAAGCGGAGCAGATCTCAATGCTCAAAATGATCACGAATCTACCCCACTGTACACCGCAGCTTATAAAGGGTATCTGGATATTGTCAGTGTCCTAGTGGATTCACAGTGTGACCTTGACCTTCCGAATGCTCAATGTCAATCCCCGTTACATGCAGCAGTGAGGAATGAACATGTTGGGTGTGTCCAGAGGCTAGTTGATGCTGGATGTGACATAAACTTCATTGATACAGATTTCAATTCACCTCTCATGGTGGCAAGTGAATTAGGTTTCACAGAAGTGGCTAGAATTCTTCTTGATAAAGGTTTATATCTCTAAAAATTATTTTCATGCAATATAGATTCTTAATTTTAAACACCAATGCAATATTAAAGACTGAACATAAATTTTCAAAAGTTTATCATGGAGAATGAGTATTTTTCCTTGTTACGTGCATGTACTTCTGTTGTTCAGTTTAAAGCAGTTCTTCATTCTGTCATGTACGATCCCCAGGGATAGGTATTTTTGAAATATCTGCAAATGTAAATTAATATGATTTTAATATTATTTTCTTAATATAATTTCAGGAGCAAAAGTCAATTTAAAGAATAGATCCAGTGAAACAGCAATTTTATTGGCTGCCAATGAAGGCCATAGTGATATCATTAAAGAACTGGCCAATCACAGAGCTGATGTCAATTTAACTACAACTAGTGGCAAGGTACCTCTGATAGGTAGGTAAAGGAATCAGAAATCTTTGGGGTGATGGGGGTGGGGTGAAAATGTGACAATAGTACATGTATACAGTTATGGAATTGGTATGAGGGAAATAGCAAATTTGTGGTTCCCCGAGGGAAATAGTTTCCTGCGGAGGGGAACCATAAATTTACTATTTCCAGAGTACCCATTCCATAACTGTTTTATTATTCTGAAACAATCATAGGCATTAATAAAACTAAATAATCATGAGAGTGTAGCTCTGATTTTTCAGGGCATAGTCCTCAGATGGAAGAAATAGTCTCTTCTCGGGGAAATAAAGAGTTTTATGGTATTAATTGTCTATAGAGTTAAACAGTAGAGGTATAATAATATTTCTCACCTGTAATGATTTGTGACATTTTCAGAGTCTATATCAGGATCTCATTGGAACTCAGCCACAGCCCTAATACAGGCTAGAGCAGATGTCAACCAAACAGACAAACACAAACAAGCTCCAATTCATGCTGCAATCAGACAAGGTTTGAAGCATTTTGTTGTCAAACTAATGTACTAGATATAACTATTTCTAGTATTCAATTCATTTATTGACAACACCATCATACACTGGCATATAGTCATGAATACAACAATTAACATACATAAAATAAAATATCAAAGAAAGCATATCAGGTTTGTTGAAGGTTTTCTTTCCTAATATCAAAGCACTTTTTCAAAAAGTTACATACTCTCGTAGCAGTTTCAATACTTGTAGGGTTGATAATGTCAATAATAGGGTTTTCGTTCATGTAACATTGAGCATTAAATATATTGTAATATATTGTAATCTACATTGAATTAATACAATCGTATTAGATATTAGTGTTTGCAGTTATGATGGAATGATTAGTCCCAGACAGTACCTATTATTGCCCCATTTGTGTGCAATACTTTCTTGTATTAACAAGAACTTTCCAAATTCTTCATGGCATATGCTTTCTGCTTGCAGTTGGAGGAGGATATCATTAAAAAATGAAATCTTCTAAAAGATGTCAACTACATTCAATTTTAAAAACGTGACTAAAATTTCTTTGAATTGTTTTTATGAAATGTAAATTTTTTCAGTGTCTAGTGTGTTTGGTCGGGAGTTTGACCGGCAGGCTATGGAGATTGTGAAGGAGTTGATCAACAGAGGAGCAGATATCAATAAGCAGGACTCCCAGGGCTGGACACCGCTGTATCAGAGTGCTTATGCAGGAAACTTAGGTACAAGGGCAGCATGCATGCTTTAGAGGTACACATATCAGTGAATACAGTACAATGCTGGTATTGCATAAATTTACAAGTGTGCATTAGATGTACACATACCATTGATGCATGTAATACAATAAGATGCTGGTTACTAACATTAATTTACAAGCATTTTTGATTTGTAATGAAAGATAATATTAATAAGAAGGACAAATTTCCTTGTACAGATCAAGTATAGCAATATGAATTGTGCCATTTATAATGCAAAAATGATTATTGTCAAAGAATCAAAATGACAATGTTCTTTCAATATCTTGATTTTGTATAAAGACTATATGTAGTTTTCCTCATTGCAAAAGAAATCTGTGTATTTGTAGAGTTATCTACCCTGTTGTTAGATCGGAAGGCAGATGTAAACATAGCCACCAGCTCCGGCGATACAGTTTTACATGCTGGGGTCTATGGAAACAATGGCACACTTGTGGATTTGTTGATAGCTGCTGGTAGGTTCTAAAAAATCAAATTAGTTACTGCCACTTTCTCTTAAAATTTATTTAAAATTCTATGATGTATTTCATTTGGAATTATGCATTTGTGAAAATCTTAAATGCAAAGTTAACTTCCTTATTTCTCTGTAAAAAAAACTTCTCACAAAATATTGAAATCCCATCAGAAAAAATGACAATGAGATTATAATTTCAGGTTGCAGAGTGAATGAAGTCAACAAGAAAGGGGAAAGTCCCTTGTTTTCAGCAATTTTGTCGAGAGTCAACATCAAGGTATACACATGCCATGGATATTTAAAAAAAAGAAGCAGTGGCGGATTCAGGGGGGTTTGGGGGGTTCGGGGAAAACCCCCCGCTCATTGAATTTTTTTGTTCTTTTTTTACAAGTGTCATTTCATCATTTTGTTGCATTGATAAGACTCTAATAAACATGAACCCTTTGTTTTTACAACTGTGAAATATACAACTACGTAACAGGAAATCACTTTCCACTTGAACGCACACAATACACAGGTAATCAACAGAGAGAGTGCCTCAGAGATCGGGTAGTCTGTGCATCTAGTGAAGTCACAAGGTCACAGTACAATGTAGTCAGCTACCAACAACAGAAAACTGCATAGTTACAGTGCTGCTCAGTAATATTCTTTTGCTGATAAAATGCATGTCTTTTAAACTATGGATAAACTATTATTTAGTTTTTGTTACTGTTTTAAAAATTAAAATTAATATATTTTTTTTAACAAAACCAGGTTGGCTTAGCAAACCCCTCTAGTTTTGACAGATTCTCCAGTTAAATTTATGTAATTTTTTCTTCAGTTTGAAATTTCATTAATTGAACACATGTGTTTATATTCCAAATCATATTAACAGTATATACTCAAGTAAGTTGAAAAGCACTAGTTAGCGATTCTGAAAATAATTCAATTTTTATTTTTTTTAGTGTTTAAAAATTTTGCACATTAGACTAATTATATCTTGGAAGTCAACTTGACAGGACTAAATTAATTGTAGGTGCATATAAAGTAAAGACAACTTGAACTCAACTGCTTGCATTCCTAAAATTGGCAGATTTAACAATTTTTTAAAGCAAAGTCTAAAGTCTTGTGTTAAAGTTAAATTAAATTGAAAACATTTTATAAAGAAATTGTGATGATCAATCTTTAAGAAAGCTACAAAAAGTACCCCCAAATGCTGAAAAATGCACCATTTAGAACCATTTAAAGCAAAATTTTAATTTTGAACCCCCACCTATGGGAGGGGGATACCCCCTCCAATGCCCTCCCCCTTCGGCCCTTTGGGCCTCAACCCCCCCCCCCCCCCCCCCCCCCCCCCCACACACATGAACTTCTGGATCCGCCACTGTGAAGTCATTAACGTTTACCTGCTGATATAATTTTACTATTCATACCAAACTTATAAAGTTTCTTTATTTAAATTTGTAGATTATCAAAGCCTTGATCAGTGCTGGGAGTAACCTGGATTTGAAGGAGAAAACCCAGCAACTGACGTCACTCCATGAAGCCATAATTCAACATTACACAGAAGCTGCCCTCCTCCTCATTAACTCAGGTATTACAGGTGTTTCAGTCTATAAATATAGTAAGAAATATTGTCCATGACCTTGATTCATTCATTGCTGTAAAAGATCATCTGAGACATTTGTGGTTATAATGAGCAAGGATGCCTTTACCAAAATTGTGAAAACCATGGCTGTTGGTTCAAAGGTTCTGGTGTTAGTATGGAGTTCTATTAAATAGTGAAAATACATTAATTCTTTAAAAATACTCTCCTTGATCTGCACCTTGATATTGAGCAAACAAAGTGCATCGTTATGATAGCAAGGGTGCCTCTTTCAAAACTATGAAAGTGATGACCCCCTGGATCAGGTGTTCTGGAATTAATTCAACAAACCATGCATCACTGACCAAATTCTTTGTGCTGAATACTTTTTATCTCTGACAGTTGAAACAAATAGAGGGGATGTTGTGTTATTGGTTGATTCTTGAAGACACTAATGTATTGATTGTTATGCTTCTATATCTTAACAATGTTACATACACATAGACACAAAAATCTGGGAAATTTATTAATATTTCTGATAAAGAAAATAATTTCAAATGATGTTTTAATATATTAGTTTAAATGAAATTTGAATTTCTTGAAAGTTTAAACCATTTGTCTACTGGTAACAGGCCAATGAATATTTTAATACTGGTAGTTACTGATAAACCACAGGTTGTGATGCCAATGCCAGAAATGCTAGAGGCCAGACCCCCCTGTACACGGCCTGTGAGAAAGGTAACGTACAGGTGGTAGAGCAGCTCCTGTCCCTCCCCATGGTCAGTACCAAGGGGACAAAGGCTTCCACCATCCCCCTCCACATAGCTACGGTCAACAACTTCTCCCACATCGTACAACAGCTGATTGATGCCAACTGTGACATACATGTGGTAGGTACAAGGAATATTACCGTAATGCTACATGTATGGTAGATGTAGATGATCATGTGATATCCTCAGATCATTGTTTTCTATTTCTTAGGAATGATGAGATTGTTATTTAATGATTTTATCAATAGCTGATAATCAGATTCCTAACATTGCACCCTCTGCATAATCCTTGATTTGTAAAAAACTTAAACTTGCACCCTATTTAAGGATGATAAAATCATGGTTATATTGGAAGGATGAAGATAGTCTTAATTTCCAGTGCACCATTCATAACTGTGCCATGAAAATTAAATGTTCTGTATAGATCTAAATGTGCAACACATACGTACATGTATCTTTAACGCACAGAGAGCAAGTAGTGTCAGGAAAGATAACTCCACTAAGCTAGTTCTTCTGTTTCATGGGTCATAGTTTTCTAATAAATTTTTAAAAAAGAGCTGGTTCCAGTTAACCATTATACAGCATATATTGACATTTTTCTGTATTTTTCTTAACAGATGAATGAGAAAGGATTGACTCCAATTATGTCAGCCACAAATGAGAACAGTACAAGAGTCGCCAAGATTTTAATCAAGAATGGCTGTGACCTCGAATCCCACTGTAGAGAGAAGAAATTAATGGTGTGTTGTCTCCTATACCAGGACTCTCACCCTCATTTTGAACTGGAGCCCCTATTCTTAGCCCTCACTCACAAAAACATCAAATTAATTCAACTGTACTTAAAATGCTACAGTAAAAGACCAGGGCGTGTTATCAAACTTTTATCCAACATTTTAAGGACTTCGCAGGAATTAATGACACACTTTTCTGCTGAGGAGAAAAAGGAAATTTTGGAGATTTTTTCAAAAAGTTTGAAGACGCCGCTATCTTTACAAGAAATTTGCCGTTGTCATGTCAGGTTGTTTGTAAGGCATCCTTTTCTTAAGAATGTGGAGACATTGCCTATAGCTAGTAAATTGAAAGACTACATTAGGATGGAAGAGGTTCTGAACATCTCCAGTGAAGATGATGATGAGGAAGAACTAAGGAATGCTGGGAAATTTACTTTTGTTGGCAGACATTTGCCTTATGAGTTGTAAATACTCACTGTTGTTGAAAAGAGGATTGAGTCTCTCTAAAACATGATTTTTTTGTTTGAAATCCTTCATCAGCTTTTTGACTTTGAATTTTTGGCATTCATATATTTATCCGATATTTACCCCTTTGTCCTGTGGATATTTTTTTGATATTCCACAGTTAAGTGTTCTGATTAGGGAGTGCATCTATATACTGTAAACCAATTAACTTTCATTCGCGACGACTTTATTTTGCGATTTACTACGGGGTAACTATAGTTTGCGGCGATTAATTTTCGCGATCAAGCCTTTGAATCTGTTGTAAATGGACACAGGGACTATAAGGACGGGTTCGCGGGCGGGCAAGAAATATTCGTGACGATAAGGCTCTCGCGAACCTCACGAAAATTTCTCGCACACGAATAAAAGTTGGTTTACAGTATCAAATATTTGATACATATCGATATTTAAGAATGTATCATTTGGAAAAAATAACTTCTAATATGTATCTGATAGGCAGATTTTCTTATAATTCTGTGAAAAAGTTAGGAATTTCAATCAGCAAACGTTATATTTTTCACTGTTTTGAATTAAAATTGATCAATAATGTTATAATTATTAAGGAGATAACACATCTTAGATAAATATTTTAAAGCACATACACTTCTTTATTTAACATGTTGTTTTCACAGTCATTAAAAGTTTGAATTTGAAGTGTGTTTTGATATGACACTGAGACAAGAACTTCTAAAAAGGTTATAAAAAAAATAGTTTTTTTTAATATAAAATTCATGCATTAAATTAATTATAAGACTTTTTTATAGACTTTTAAAGAATCCAGTATATTGAATATAGCTTTATAAAATATTGTATTCTATTGTATCAATTTTTTTTTGCTCAATACACAGCCCTATAATTGTGATGTCATAATGGTTTTTGCCCTAGCATGATGAAGTAATATAAAGTGGAGTCCTTTATAAAAAAAAAGTGTAAAACATTGATTTTGAAGTATTAAACATGGGATAAAAAGAATCTCCAATGATTTGTAGTCTATTATGACTTTCATCCAAATCGTGTGTCGCCAAGGCTCGGGGATAAAAAAAACACCCTCAATTCGTTGGATAAAAATCATATCCTACAAATCATGGGAGATCCTATATATATACACCACTTTTCAGTGACACTCATTATAATACCAGTATATGAAGATCTTCTGGGATTTTCTTAATGTTGGTTGTGAATGCATACTATAAACGTTTACAAGATATCATGCATAGCAAAAGACAGATAAAATTTAGAAAATTTTTATAGCAGGAACAAAGATCTCTGACATCACAGAAGTTTCTTCTTGAAGTGGATTACTATAGTATATATTATAGAGCATAAACTTTGGTACAATTTAAAAAAAATGATGGCAAGGAAAAACTTAAATGCATGTTATAGTATTTTTATAATACATTTTATTTTATTTATTTTTAATTTTATTATTAGTATTATTATTTTTCTATAATGTTGAATATAGGAAGGAGAAAAAGCCTCTTAGTATCTCACAGTTCAATGTAATTTCCTGAGAAAATGGTCCTGAAAAAAAAAATCACAATTTTTGTTAGGTTAATATCTGGCTTTAATTTTCCATAAATCTCTGGTTGAATTTCTAGCTTTCAAGGCTCATTTTTTATGGAAATTCAGTTATGTACTTGCTTACAGCTGTTGCTTATGTTTACTCTGTGGCATTTTGATGATTAAATACATTCTACCTGGTATTCTTGATCTTTTGAAATTATAACTTGAAGAACAATTCAGTATAAAGGATTTATTATACCCCACGCAACTAGTTGCGGGCGCGCGCGCGCGCGCGCGCGCGCGCGCGCGCGCGCGCGCGCGCGCGCGCGCGCGCGCGCGCGCGCGCGCGCGCGCGCGCGCGCGCGCGCGCGCGCGCGCGCGCGCGCGCGCGCGCGCGCGCGCGCGCGCGCGCGCGCGCGCGCGCGCGCGCGCGCGCGCGCGCGCGCGCGCGCGCGCGCGCGCGCGCGCGCGCGCGCGCGCGCGCGCGCGCGCGCGCGCGCGCGCGCGCGCGCGCGCGCGCGCGCGCGCGCGCGCGCGCGCGCGCGCGCGCGCGCGCGCGCGCGCGCGCGCGCGCGCGCGCGCGCGCGCGCGCGCGCGCGCGCGCGCGCGCGCGCGCGCGCGCGCGCGCGCGCGCGCGCGCGCGCGCGCGCGCGCGCGCGCGCGCGCGCGCGCGCGCGCGCGCGCGCGCGCGCGCGCGCGCGCGCGCGCGCGCGCGCGCGCGCGCGCGCGCGCGCGCGCGCGCGCGCGCGCGCGCGCGCGCGCGCGCGCGCGCGCGCGCAGGTATAATGTTTTTGACCCGTCCGTCAGTCAGTCAGTCAGTCCGTCAGTCAGTCCTCTTTTTTTGTCAGCGCAACTCCTCATAAACCGCTGCACAGAATTTTGTCAAACTTTGCAGGTATTTAGGACACAATGTGTAGATGTGCATATTACCAGGAAATTCCGATTCCTTTATTTTTCCCGGATTTTCCTCACTTTTTAACTTAGGCATTTGGCCATACCTTGAATATAGAGATGAACAGTTTGTCAGCGCAACTCCTCATAAACCGCTGCACAGAATTTCGTCAAACTTTGCAGGTATTTAGGACACAATGTGTAGATGTGCATATTACCAGGAAATTCCGATTCCATTATTTTTTCCGGGAATTTCCGCACTTTTTAACTTAGGCATTTGGCCATACCTTGAATATAGAGATGAACAGTTTGTCAGCGCAACTCCTCATAAACCGCTGCACAGAATTTCGTCAAACTTTGCAGGTATTTAGGACACAATGTGTAGATGTGCATATTACCAGGAAATTCCGATTCCATTATTTTTTCCGGGAATTTCCGCACTTTTTAACTTAGGCATTTGGCCATACCTTGAATATAGAGATGAACAGTTTGTCAGCGCAACTCCTCATAAACCGCTGCACAGAATTTCGTCAAACTTTGCAGGTATTTAGGACACAATGTGTAGATGTGCATATTACCAGGAAATTCCGATTCCATTATTTTTTCCGGGAATTTCCGCACTTTTAAACTTAGGCATTTGGCCATACCTTGAATATAGAGATGAACAGTTTGTCAGCGCAACTCCTCATAAACCGCTGCACAGAATTTCGTCAAACTTTGTAGATATTTAGGACACAATATGTAGATGTGCATATTACCAGGAAATTCCGATTCCTTTATTTTTCCGGGAATTTCCACACTTTCCAACTTAGACTTTTTGGCCATATTTAGAATATAGAGATGAACAGTTTGTTAGCACCACTCCTCTTAAACTGTTGTACATAGTTTCTTTTATCCCAAAGAGTTTTGCCTATTATTCAAGAAAATTTCCCCCCCCCCCCCCCCCACCACTTCAAATTAATGTTTGGATTTGTATAATGCCAAGAAATTTTGATTCCATTATTTATCTAGAAACTTCATTCCACATTTAAATGTCCTCATATGTAAGACATTTTGATGTGAAGATTTTTTTGCAATTATTGCCCTTTTTGATCTATACTATGTATTTAAAGTGCACTGTGCCTTTCATTATGTGTTTCACCGTCAAGTTTTGGGGGAGCGTGGGGTATGTGAGCTAGCTCACTTTTTCTTTCATTTTTAAAGAGGGATGAAAAACTTTTAAGGAAGGTTAATATTTCAATGAGGGTAAAAGCTGAATGGAAATGATGAATGTGGTTTTTTTTTTCTCTGATATATATAGATTCCTTTCAAAGAGGCTCTCTGCATCAAGAAATTTTCTCCAAAAATAAAAAGGGGGGGGGGGTAATATAGAATTTTCACAGTAACAGTATTACTGTAACATTTGTTAATGAAATACAACAAAAGTTTTACATTTACAGTATGGAACTACTCCGCCTAATTTTTAATAAAAATGTTGTACATCATAGAAGATAAAAATTATATAAAATTAAAATAATAAAGCTTTCGCTTCCTCAATAATGTATATGTATAACTTTTTATCACGGGCACTTGTTTCCAGAAAAAATATTAACTCTTGTATTAAAATAATATACCACAGGTTAAAAATTCATAACAGAAGTGCTTCTTCGTAACCCACTCTATATATAAACCAGAAGTCTCTGTCGAGACTGTAACTCTACTGGTTTGTACTTATAACAAAGGATAAGAAAAGAAATCATTGCCATCAGACCAAAACTGTAGAAGGAGTAGCGTTTTAAAGTAACAATGGCAACACTGTTCATCAAATCAAAAACCGATGTACTATTTTATGTATCTTATTGTAGTCTACTTGTGTGCCAAGTAATATTGAAATCAGACCAGAACTGTAGAAGGAGTAGCGTTTTAAAGGAATTTCACAGAAAATTCTATTTTTAGTAACCATGGCAACACCGTTCATCAAAATCAAAAACCGATGCACTATTTTATGTATCTTAGTGTAGTCTACTTGTGTGCCAAATAATATTGAAATCAGACCAAAACTGTAGGAGTAGCGTTTTAAAGGAATTTTACAGAAAATTCTATTTTGAGTAACCATGGCAACACCGTTCATCGAAATCAAAAACCGATGCAGTGTTTTATGTATCTTAGTGTAGATTACTTGTGTGCCAAGATATATTGAAATCAGATCAAAACTGGCATTCTAAAGACATTTCACAGAAAATTCTATTCTTAGTAACCATGGCAACATGGCTACTATGGGATTAGAGGCTGCCATCTGCAATGGAAAATGGATGCATCCAACAGGTTCTATTAGAGGGAAGAACATCAGGTACGACTGCTGTAAAATCTGGAGTACCACATGGGAGTGTCCTTGGACCACTTCTATTCCTTCTTTTTATTAATGACCTGCCAGACCATGTATCCAAAAATCCAACGGTCCGCCTATTTGCAGATGACTTTGCCTTATACAGAGACATCAAAAATGAGGATGATGCTACACAACTCCAGAAAGATCTAGATGGACTTCAAAGATGGGAGAAAGAATGGATGATGGAATTTCATCCTGGAAAATGTTAGGTCTTGCATGTTACCAACAAAAGGAAGGTGGTAAACGTACCATACGTCATCCACGGTCATGTGCTCGAGGTAGTTGAAACAGCTAAATACCTGGGAATCCATCTCCATCAAGGCCTGAAGTCGAACCACCACAGTGACACCATATTGCAAAGAAGGCCAATTCCACTGTCGCCTTCCTGAGACGCAATTTACATCAGTGTCCATCAGAAACAAAGGCCCTATGTTATCAGACCCTAGTGAGGCCCATCTTGGAATATGGGAGTACCATCTGGGATCCTTACACCAGGGACAGCATTGGTAAATTAGAGATGGTCCAAAGACAAGCTGCCCGTATAGTAAAATCTGACTACAGGACAACTAGTAGCGTAACAGACATGCTAAAGCAGCTGAGATGGACATCTCTTCAGGAGCGACGTGGTCAAGCAAAAGCTGTTATGATGTACAGCATAGTGTACCATCTCATCGACATTCCACCACTCCTCCTGTATCCAGCCACTACAACCAGGGGAAACAGCATGATGTTCCTGGTTCCTTATGCCAGAACCTTAGTGTACCAAAAATCATTTTTTCCGGATGGTATTCGTGTGTGGAACTCTCTTCCAACATCCCTGGTTACTTCCACCTCCCTAGATAGCTTCAAATCGAAGCTATCTAGCCACATCACCCGACCTTAAATCCAACCGATATATTTTACTTGTACAGTAAATATATTTATTTTTTTAATTCACCTTCAACTTGTTTTCCTTGCACCACCATGCGCTAGTACATCAGAAATTCTGGTCAGTACTTTATCGGAAGAAGAAGAAGAACACCGTTCATCGAAATCAAAAACCGATGCACTATTTTATGTATCTTAGTGTAGTCTTCTGTGTGCGAAGTTATATTGAAATCAGATCAAAACTGTAGAAGGAGTAGCATTTTAAAGGAATTTCACAGCGTTCATCGAAATCAAAAACCGATGCACTATTTTATGTATCTTAGAGTAGTCTACTTGTGTGCCAAGTTATATTAAATTCAGACCAAAACTGTAGGAGGAGTAGCGTTTTGAAAACTTGTCTACAGACAGACAGACAGACGGACGGACAGACGACCGACATCTTACTATCGCATAAGCTCTTCTGGTCTCTGTCCAGTAGAGCTAAAAACTAATAAAAAACTATATATATAAAGAGTGGGTTACGAATTTTTATAAACTGTTTGTTTTTCGTAATTTTTCGGTTTGATGGTATGGATAACATCATAAATATGTTACTTAAGGATAGTTTATGAAAAAAAATCAAAAAAGGCCCGGGGGTCTGTACTGGGGGGGGGGGGGTCCTGTCCTCAAGCATCTGTGGTTATAACGCGAAAATTTTATTTTTTAACCTACGTAAATGAGCCCAATGGGTTTTCGTAACAATAAAACTTCAAAACTATTTATTTTATTAATCTTTTTACAATTTTTGCCCATCGTCTCAAGCCACGGTCCGGAGTCCGCATATAGCTCTCTCCAGAATGGGAGAGGAGCATACATTTTGGCCGTGGTTTGCGACGATGAATTTTGCCAAACAATCTCTGAAAAGTAACGTCTTTTTTTTGCGTCGAGATTGACGGGGAAAATATTCTCGGCCGTGATAGACTTTAGATTTACCTTTACTGTGCTAAGGCTATTTCCGGTGTATCTTACCACCGACAGAATCATGAAAATAAGTTTATTTCGATGATTTTATCCTTCTGATTATATGAATACCTATTTAATTCGTGGTTTTCATATTATTTCAGAATATATACAAAAGATTTTATCGAAAAGGAGCATGATTTACTCAATTATCCAATTCATTATTTCAGCATTTGCTTAGTGACAAAAATATTCCTTACAGATGTTAGAAACTCCCCTTCTGATGTTTTGTCCTGCAAAATGTAAGTACCTTATCATTCTAATACATAGAATCTTGTAAGAAATGTATGCAAATGAGGTAGAATTTGATTTTGCTCGTGTGCAGATTGTTACAGTCTCTAATATTCTCTATTGGGGGGGTGTTCTAACCAATGTGCAAATTTTAGCTCACTTGGATGCTCATGAGCAATAGCTCCATTCAAATTGCTCACATTAGAACAGCCTAATATAAAGATATACTATTGGTAGTAAGTTTTCTAAGTTCAATTTTCCAGCATGAGCAAGAGGTTAGGAAAATTTGTATGTTGTAATGTGAGAGGGAAAACTTGTGACAAACCAAACCAGGATTGGAACCTAGATGATAAACCAAGGGGCTATCTGGCCAATAGAGATTGAACCGTCATTCATTTCTCCTAATAAAGGTCTAAATTCAACCCCCCTAAGACACCAACCCAGGCTCTTTCCTGGCAGGTCTTTCACCTACATATGTATCACTTTCTGGGCGTCGTATGGCACCAAATGTTATACATGTAGAATAGGAGAATGATGCAGACCGGACTAGGATTTTAACCTATGTCCCCTGAATTTCCAGTCAGGTGCTCTACCAACTGAGCTATCTGGCCACTGGCAATCAAATCAGTCTAACAGCCACAGAGCCAGGGACAATAATTTTTTTTTCTGTTAACAAATTAAAGGGCTTGTGTAATACAGGCTTGAGTGTACTTTGAAATATGGTCTTGATTTTGCATACATTTAAGATTTGTATTTCTTTTGAAGTAAACACACTTCTAATTTAACTGTACTTCTACCAATCACATTATGATATTTTAGCATGAATTTCCTGGACTTGATTGTGCTGTATGTGCTGGGCTTCACTGTCTGTCTGCTTCTGTACCTGTTTGCTGACAGCAAGTACTTGAAACATGGCCCATTGGGAATGTTCAGAAAACTTACTTGGAGGGTAAGTGCTACATGTAAACTGTGAAACTTGTCTAAATTGATGTTGTGTATACTGAAATTTTTTCAGTTGTAAATATCAATAATTCCTTTCAGTTAATTTATATATAATTTGAGTATCCAGAATGTTATTCTTATCTGTCCAGTTTGTATGGAATCACAAGTACATGTATCTGGGTTGGACAAGTTTTACAAGTGATTTATTCTTCTTGTCTTTTACTTTTATCTCTTATCTAGGTCCTAAGACATATTGTGCCTTGGAAATGGACAGAAGCTGTTTTAACAAAAACACACATTTTATTAAACTCTAGGTAAGAATGACATGTACTGCCTTTGGGAAATTAACATGGTTCATTGGGAAAAAATGTACCTTTTTTGAATACTGGAGGGGCCTTTAAATGACCTGAATTATAGAGATTCAAGAGCCCTTATATATGTATAAGATTCTGACATGCCAAAACATTACAAATATACCATCTTGTTATGGACATAATTATATTATTTTATACCATACACATTAGCATGTACAAACCAATTTTTTTTTATTCTAGGAACCAACTTTTCCGTGTGTTCTTTGGAACAATGATGGTCCTTGGTCACATTGAGTACATAATTGACATTATACCTTTGTTGTATAAATTTATACACAATGAGAATCATGTGATATTACCCATAATCCTAGTCTTCCTTAACCTCTTCTTCTACCATAAATGTTGCATGGAGGACCCGGGAATCATTAATGCTAGGACAATAAACAGATACAGGAATGTATATCCTTATGACAATAAGATGTTTAAACCTGGAGTAAACTGTGCTACCTGTCTTCTGGAGAAACCTGCCAGATCTAAGCACTGCAGTAAGTAAAATCATACTCAGGTCAGGGATGTTGGTTACTAACAGATTTCTTGGTCACTAGACCAAGAGCAATCAACTTCTTTTAAAAGGAGCATTACAATCCAAATTTCATTGCCCTTTTCCGTCAAGCAGAGAAAAAAAAATTTTATTGACTTGGTGGAAAAGAGTATGTGAATCTAATGTTCAGATTGTGATCAGTGTACGTCCAGTTTAAGATCTTGAGACTAAGTACACGTAACAACATGGATTCTTATTTTCAGCAGTGGAGGTAGTCAAGGATATATATGCCCATTAAGCTGTGCACTCTGATCCTGTAATGAACTACAATAACTCTTAATGACATAAATGTCTATTATTCCTTTATAAATTTGCCAAGTTGAAGTGTCTTTTTTGTCCAATTTTGCCCTGCAAGCTATGCTATAATTGTTTGTATTTTACTTATAAAATACTTTTCTTTTGGAAAATCATTAAGGTTCAGGCAACATTTTATATGAGTGAACAGAGGGTTTTTGAACCTTAATTATATTGCATATTTTCATCATGTTCTTTTTAGTCATCACTCATAAAAACATGACCCAATGGTAATAGATCTATGATTCCCCTTTTAAATTTTTATTCCATCTTCTATATTCCAAATCAGTTTCAAGTACACTGTACATGTATTAAGTGCACAATGAATCACTTTGGCCCCTAAAAAATATTTGTATGTTTGAGTGAAGTATAATAATTTTAAATTTTCAGGTATTTGTAACCTGTTTGTCCATAGGTTTAATTAACTATAATTGTATACTAGTATATGGATAAACAAAGTGAGCGTATGTATGTGTGGTGTGTGTGTGTGTGTGGGGGGGGAATAATTTGATCTTTGTTATTTACCTTTATTAGCTCACCTGAGCCGAAGGCTCAAGTGAGCTTTTCTGATCACATTTTGTCCGGCGTCCGTCTGTCTGTCTGTCCGTCTGTCTGTCCGTCTGTCTGTAAACTTTTCACATTTTCGACTTCTTCTCAAGAACGGCTGGGCCAATTTCAACCAAACTTGCCACAAAGTATCCTTGGGTAAAGGGGATTCAAGTTTGTTCAAATGAAGGGCCACGCCCTCATTCAAGGGGAGATAATTGGGAATTAATGAAAATTTAGTGGCATATTTTAAAAATCTTCTTCTCAAGAACCACTGTGCCAGGAAAGATGAAACTTATGGGGAAACATCCTCAGGTAGTGTAGATTCAAATTTGTTCAAATCATGACCCCCGGGGGTATGGCGGGGCCAAAATGGCCGACCAATGTTTCACATAGAAATATATAGGAAAATTCTTTAAAAATCTTCTTCTCAAGAATGACAAAGCCATAATTCATCATATTTATATGGGAGCATGCTCAGGTAGTGTAGATTCAAGTTTGTTCAAATCATGACCCCCCGGGGTAGGGCGGGGCCAAAATGGCCGACCAAAGTTTTACATAGAAATATATAGGAAGATTCTTTAAAAATCTTCTTCCCAAGAATGACAAAGCCATAATTCATCATATTTATATGGAAGCATGCTCAGGTAGTGTAGATTCAAGTTTGTTCGAATCATGACCCCGGGGGATATGGCGGGGCCAAAATGGCCGATCAAACTTTTACATAGAAATATATAGGAAAATTCTTTAAAAATCTTCTTCTCAAAAATGACAAAGCCATAATTCATCATATTTATACGGAAGCATGTTCAGGTAGTGTAGATTCAAGTTTGTTCAAATCATGACCCCCGGGGGTAGGGCGAGGTCAAAATGACCGACCAAAGTTTTACATAGAAATATATAGGAACATTCTTTAAAAATCTTCTTCTCAAGAATGACAAAGCCATAATTCATCATATATATATGGAAGCATGCTCAGGTAGTAGAGTTTCAAGTTTGTACAAATCATGACAACCCGGGGTAGGGGGGGGGGGCAAAATGGCCGACCAAAGTTTTACATAGAAATATATAGGAAAATTCTTTAAACATCTTCTTCTCAAGAATGACAAAGCCATAATTCATCATATTTATATGGAAACATGCTCAAGTAGTGTAGATTCAAATTTGTTCAAATCATGACCCCCAAGGGTAGGGCGGGGCCAAAATGGCCGACCAAAGTTTTTAAAGATATATATAGGAAAATTCTTTAAAAATCATTTTCTAAACAATAGCAAATCCATGATTGGTCATGGGACTACTTTTGGATTTAAACTTTACAATAAAAAGCCATTTTCTACTTTTTCCTACCCTTAGTGCTCAGGTGAGCGATGTGGCCCATGGGCCTCTTGTTTTTATTTTTTATTTATTAATTTATTACCAGGTATTTGTAACAGGTGTGTTCATAGATTTGACCACCATTGTATTTGGACAAACAATGATGTGGGAGGCTTGAATCATGGGACCTTTGTGATCTTTCTCTTGTCCCTGATGGCCATCATGGTTAATGGAGTCTGGATGGCCAGTAGAAGCCTCATCCTGTACACGGAGCACTACAAAATAATGCAGACTTCTGTAATGGCACCTGATGGCTCTATACAACAAATTACCTTTTCTATTCTTTTCCAGGTAAGATTGCATTATGTCCCTATGTTGATTTTATGTGCTATACCGATAATTTAGAATTACATGTAATCTAGAATGCTTTTTTAATGAAAAAAAAATGTGCCTGATAAAAAAAACTAAACATATAAACGGTGTCATGTAACCATTCTGGCATTTATTGCTTCAAAACGGTTTCATACGGCAGAAGTGTTTCCTCTTCGATAACCTTTGGGCTTTAGATCTATATCAATCTGAAGCTTATAGGTTTTCCTAGTAGCACAAATTTAAAGACAACCTACGACTATTTAGATTTCTTTTATTCCTTTGAATTTATTATGCCATCCTAACGTGACAATGTTAATTTAGATATAATAGCAGATTTGCTCTCTAGATTACAATACCGGTAACTTTGCACGTGTTGTAACCTGAGAGCTTGGGTGGTATGAGAATATGACATCATTACGAAAACGAAACAAGTAGTAAAAAATATTTGACTCATACATTTACACCGTAAATGCTGAAGTTTTACAAATTGGAATCTAAATAAAAATATAACTTTACTTTAAATTCATGGAGTAGTTTGTTTTAATAATCATCTTTTTTTTTATTTTGGTGGACCCCCTTTTAAAAACATTCCATGGAGCCGCGCTGTGTTCATCGTCGGAAACCCACGGTCGGTCTCGCTTCTCTCGAGGTAAGAGAAGCGAGACCGACCGTGGGTTTCCGACGATGCGCTGTGTTGTCCTTGGTGGCAGACAACCAACGCTAATTAAATGTACATCGTGAAATGTTCAAACTAGGTTTGAATATGTATACACGGTGTATTCCAATTTATTCTTACTTTTTGGCACTAAAAGACTTCCGTGTTGAGAAATATCTTCTATGAATGATCGATACATTTAATGTACATTCCAATCACTTACCTGTTCGGCATCGTAAGCACGTTGTACGTGTTTGACCTTCCTTGATAGGAACTCGCATATAAAAAATTCTTATACAATATATCACACTGTCAATCTTTAAAAAATGAAATAACAAGAAAGGTACACAATAATCTTAAATGTTTAGTTCCCATAATTAGGAACTGGTCGACGGAAATATCTCATCGATCAATAAAAATTCCCATATAAGCACATTTGATTACTAATAGACGAATGTACATAAATACATAAACGTCAGACCATTCTCGTTTTTTCATTACCACGACAATGTGATAACCAGCAACTAAATGCAGGGACGTAGCAACCGAGGGGGCCAAGGGGGGGGGGGGGGGTGGCCCCCCCCCCCCCCCCACTTTTTTCCCGAACTTAACCTTTACTATAGTAAATGTTCATTGATAGGATGGTTGCCCCCCCCCCCCCCCCACTTTTTACCATAGTATAGGGATATCAAGGATTGTAGGGAAAAAATTGGAAGTGATAGTAAGTTGGTCACTACCCCCCCCCCCCCCCCCCACACACACACACACACACACACGCGCGAAATAGGATTTTCGAGTTTTGGCAACTTTTAATTTTTTTTTTTTGTTTTTTTTTTTTTATTTGCTTGCCAACTTTTTCAGGTAAGTAAAAAAAAAATTTCTCTGGTTGGCCCCCCCCCACTTTCAAAAACGATGCTACGTGCTTGAAATGTTTCATCTGAGGTCCAAAGAATTCATTGCAACCCCAGTCTGATTGATTAAAATCATCCCCCTTCCCGATGAAAATCAACCCCTTCTACTTTCACCCCTCAGGACTGTTGCAACCCATTTTTGAATCAATACATACTACAGTATTAAAGAAATATTTCCACAAAATTTTTGTTAATTTAGATTGTGCATGTCCCATCCCTTATCTATGGTGTCGGTATAGGGCCATTTGCTAAAGATTAACAGCTCGTTCAGAAAAACACGCTATTGCGCTAACACACAACACGCTGTCACGCTAACACAAGTTCGCGCAACACGATGTCATGCGACGGCGTGCTGTGTGTTAGCACGACGGCGTGTTGTGTGAACTCGTGTTAGCGTGACAACGTGTTGTGTATTAGCGCAACAGTGTGTTGTGCGACCTCGTGTTAGCGTGACAAGTTGTTGTGTATTAGCGCGACGGCGTGTAGTGCGAACTTGTGTTAGCATGACAGCGCATTATGTGATAGCGCGACGGCCATGGTTGTATTACATGTACATTGCTCGATTATATATTTTCCTGAAAACTAATTGAATCCAGTAGAGTAATCCTGCTGTGATATTTTGTTAACTTTGATATTGGACCCTAAAATGCACTTTAGTCCCCACCCTCCTTTTAGTTGAAGTGAGGATGGGTATTGACCTAAAATTTTGAAAATTTCTTTATACTTTTTTTTTTTATTTTCAGCATTTATTTATGACTTTCCCAAGAATTGTGTTCATGCTGGTGGCCTTTACTTTACTCATACCGATGGTGGGAACATTTACTCTGTACCACGTGTTCCTCATCTCAGCCAATCAGACGACGAACGAGAGGTACAAGCGTATATCTGACTTGGACTACAACATTGTGGACGGTGTTATACTAAACAAGACTAAGAATAAGATTTCAAGTAAAAGGACGCAAGACAAAATAACACGTTCTAAATTTACGTATAGCAGGGGTTTGTTGAAAAATCTTTATGAAGCTTTCTTCCCAAAGCAGTTTCTTTTGAGTGGAAAAAAGCAGAAATGAATGAAAATTTGTGCAAATTTTCTATTAAACATTTAAAAATTTCCAAAATCTTTTAATAGTTGTGATGGCCTTGCTTATAAATAAACATGTAGACCAAGGACCGCATGTCAAATGTGTTAGCTTGTATACTTTTGTACATTCCTAAGAATGAAATGATTAAAATAGCACATTCCTGCATGTCCATGTCATTGTCTGATATTTAGAGAAATTGTTGATGTTAAATTTTTGCAATTATTTTATTTCAAGCAATTAATTTCCATTATCTAATGGATGTACCTGGGTACATAATGTTTGTATAGTTCGCCATGTGATCTGTGATCGACGAAAATATAATTATACAAAATATATAAGATTCAAGCTTGATGAGTGTTTTTGTATTCTGAGTATTTAATTAAATCTGTATATTGTGCTCTCTCTCTCTCTCTCTCTCTCTCTCTCTCTCTCTCTCTCTCTCTCTCTCTCTCTCTCTCTCTCGTACTATCAAATGTAGGCCTTGACAGATTTTTCAATGCCCCTTTTGTTCAATTTTATGGCATTTCAGGTATTTGATACCGAATGTTTATACCTTGCCAACGGAAGTAAATATGCCACGAAATTACATTCAGGTTTCGATAGCCCAGTTTCAGTTCTAAAAATAAACCAGGTCTTTCCATTGCTATTTATAGACTGGCTTTCTTTCATGGAATAACGATCAGTGAAGCTGTGTCTGTAATTTGCCATTATTTTAAGATTTGTGGTATTAAATCTATGTAAACGTAAGTAATTATTTGTATCACGTGATTTTTTTTTAATGCACAAGAAAAACAGGTATTCTCTGTGTTTGTTTTTAAGGCTTTGTGCTTTTTATAGAAAAGGTGATTTCTCATAGTTTCATCTATATAAGTTAGCGAAAACATGGGTTTTCCAATCTTGGAAATCAATAGTGGCTACAAAAGATTACTCCTGGCGGCAGGTTGTATCGGTCCAGTCAGATTGCCTGCATTTCCTTCGTATCATCTGCACACTGTTGCATGTACATTTTTCTGTAGCGAAATAATGGATATTTCCTAGTATCATAAGTAGCTTGCATCATACTGTCTAAAGACGTTCATTTGCTGGACTGCATCCAATGGCCGAAAGTTACTTTGATCATGTTGATATTCTTCATGGGTGTGTATTTTTATGCACTTTGGATAGATTTACTAATTAGAGAAAAGAAAATGAAAATAAAGTGTGAAAAATTGAAGACAATGATTGGCATTTACGTCTTTTCTGGATGATTGAAATTTTTTTTTTTAATTGCAGCAAAGCCTTATTTTAACATTCCATTTTTTATGTCATTAATCATGAATAAAATCAAAACATATTATATATTTATCTTGATCCACTTAAACCAATGTTCTTTAAATTTTGATATCGTTTTTAAACCATCTTTATTAAATATGTAAACATCGATCGTTTTCCTCTCTTTGCAGGGTCCCTGCATTTGACGCCCTGGATATGGAGGGTCTGTCGGCCCCCGATGTCCCCCTGGGCTCCTCGGCTTCGGACAGTAACTCCTCCTCGGACCAAGTAGAAAACAGCCAACCAGCGAACGGGAATTCCACGGCAAGTGAGGCGCTGAAACTCGTGAAGAATGGACTTAAATCTAAAATCCAGAAAAAGTACACGGAAAATGGACAAGCACCTTTACAAGTTTCATTTGATCCTCCCCCAAAATATGAGGTTCGTTTTTTAATTGTGGTATAGATATAATAACTTAATTAAAATCATCTCTCTAGAGTCTAGTTTTAACTTTGCGTGTATATGTTTGATTTTTTTTGGGGGGGGGGGAGGAAAAGTATTGGTATGAGATTCAAAAAGGGGGGGGGGTCTCAAATTTATTGTATTTAAAAACCGATGAAATTTTCAAAGATTTTAGAAGACAAGATCACTAAAAGATACTATCAATTAGATTAATGTTGACCGTTTTGTCTTAGGAACAAGGTCAGTCAATGCCATTATCTTTTCCTTGACTTTAAGATTCAAAAATGTACTGTTGTTAATCATGTGATGCCTACTTCTATTTTTAAATGGAATTTTTTTTTTTTAATTTTATTTTGAATTTTTTTTATATAAAAAATTAAGATAAATGATTTAACAAAATTAGATATACATGTATATATCTGGCTAACATGAATTTCACTTAGAAAAATTTCATTTCGATATATACTTCATTTATTTATTTTTCTTAAGTAGTGATGAATTTCACTTTAAAATATTTCAATGTTCTTCATTTATTTATTTTTCATGTGTACAGTATGTAGTGATGAAGTCATATACAGATACAATATGCTACAAACACGGGGACTTAATTGTTTCGGAGATAAACCCCATAATGTTATTATAATGCTAAGGGTTAAAGATTTATCACCATGCTAACAAGTGTCTGTGTCTACAAACACAAAATATTAAAGTTTTACCGTAAAGTAAGGGTGGAAAACACTTTTGATATACTGATGATTTGCTCAAACCTGTTCTTATATCGGAAGCTTTCTAATTTTAAAGCTGACAATATTTAAGTTTGTTCAGAAATCAAATTTATTAAATATATTTTAAATTTAAATCCGTAGTTAAAATAATTTCAGTCACTACAGAAAATTTCTTTTAGTCTTTGTTTAGAATTTTAACTAAGTTAATTCTTCTGTAATAATTTAAAAAAAAAAAAGAAAAAAAAACAGTAAAAAGGAAATATTTTTACATATGCTACAAACACAAAAAAAATTTTTCCGTACAGTAAAAGTGGCAAACACTTTCTGTCGATGGTTTGCTCAAACCTGTTCTTAGATCTGAAGCCTTCAAAATTTAAAGCTTACAATATCGGAGTTTCTTTAGAAATTAAATTTATTTATTTTTATTTGCAGTTTAAACTTATGGTTTTAGTCACTACATGAAATTTCTTTTAGTGTCTATTTTTTAAAAACTAAAATCATTGTTCGATCTGTAATATTTAGAAGCAGAAAAAAGGGAAATATTTTTCATACACCACAATTTCGCCAGAAATATAGCCTCTGCTCGATTTCAAACTACAAGTTTTTGCATATATTATTTACACTTATAAGAAGGAAAGAAAAATATATTTTAAATTCCATACAAGTAGATTTACATGTACAGTATATATCTCATAAAGCAAGTTATAGGAAGTCATAATATGCAAGTATATTTTGCATTTTTCGTTTAATCAGAAACGTAGACTAGAATCCCAATTCAAAAGAGTTTTAATGATGTAATTATTATGATATACTTTCAATTTTTTTTGTGCAGGGCTGTAAAGCCCATATCCCTTAGAATATTGCAGTTTTTTCTCTCTTATCTTCAGTTGACAGAGGAGGAAAGGAAAAAGCAAGAGCTGAGAAAGATAAGAAATAGAAGATCTGCCAACTACAGTCGAGAAAAAAGGAAAATGAAGGAAGAAAGTCTAGTAAAGGTATGTATTCGGACTTTCCTTTAAACTTTCTAAGTATATTTTTACTTATCATCTAAAATGCTTTATGTGAATGATGATTTCCGAAACTGTTTTCAAAAATTTCGCTTGGAAGAATTTTTACATCGTCTCAAGCCACGGACGAGTTCGCATATAGCTCTCTCCTACTCGTGGCTGTGTGATCAATAATAAGTGTAACCTTAAATACTGTGCTATCTTTTCATTTAGCCATGCTATTACATATAAATACACTACTCCTATTTAGTCAACTTCCGGTTGCTTTCATGTATCTTGTTTTTTTTTTTTTTGTTCAGTGTTGTTTTTTGTTTGGTCTAAATCAACTGTTGTCGGCATTCGTTATTGACATCTGCTAGCTTAAAGAACAAAAGTCAGAAAGTACAATATACTGAGAATGAAATTAGTGTGTAAACCTTTATACATAGATTTAATCAAAGGAATATATTTTCACGTATTCTAAAATCATTTGTGTTTTAGCCGGGCTTACAAAGAGCAATTGCCATTTGTGATCCTGTTCAAGGCAGGATGTTGACCCCCATAGTCGCCAATTTAAAGTTACGTGCAAAAAATATTCAACCGCTTTTGAGATAATACAAACGCTAAATAAAGCAACAAAAATAAAACAAGTTTTTCTATATAAAGTAAACATTAGTAGCAATGACTTTGAAAACTTAATTCATAAGTCAAAGAACATAGTTCATTAGCGTAAGGATTTTTGATAATCAGTGTTACCGTAGTTCTCTACACATAAAGCAGGAGAGGGAAATTTGTTTACATTCAGCTGCGGTACCAGATTAATTCTGATTCTGACAAAATCGGACCGTGGTATTAGGATTGAAAAACTCGCTGTCAGTGTCTTACTATATTGATAGTTTTAAAATAATTTTTTCATCAGAATATAAACGTGATTCATGTAAGAAATCCATTCTACTCTGTAAATGAGCCCGGTTCTCTGTACTTCTGAGTACTTTGATTTCGTCTTTCATCTTTGCAATACGAAACAAAAAAGCATTATTTTAGGTGCAGATCTATAGCGTTATAAGATCCATAAAGCTAAATATGGTCAAAGACTAAAATATAAAAGTATAACGTTGCAAATCTGCAGCTACATTTTTATTGATAGGAATGTATTTAAATTGCATTTAACTTTAAATTATAATATTTTATCAAGTAATACTTTTTTAACAACAGGAGGTGGAGACTTTGGAAACGGACCACAAAAAATTGAAGAGGGAAATACAACAGCTTAAAGTGTTGAAAGAGAAGATGGAAACTACCTTTGCGAGTCACCTTGCCCGATGCCAGCAACAGAGACAAAAACTCAGTGTGCAGCTTGGCTCAGAACAATTAGAGCAGTTAGAGAAAAAGTGTTGTAGAAACCCTGTAATGACAAATGTGAACGGAAGACCCAAGTTTGTAGGGGTGCATGGCATGCAAACTGAATATACTCAAACTTTAAGCTCAGATTCCTCTTCTGAGGAAATTGAACCTTTCTCTAGACAGGCCAGTGAGGGTTTTGAAGCCAATGTAATTCAAGATTACTTGGAAGATGGCGTTTGATTCGGCTGGAATGTTACCTTGTGACCCATATTGTCTTTCAAACTTTAGCTTGGATTTGACTAATATCGTTTAATCCCTGTTAGAATTGTTCTTAGTCGCTGATATCCATCATACCGAATTAGTGCTAAGCGTATCAAGATGCGTTGTCTGGCGCTTTCTTTTGAACACTGGTGATTTTGCACCTTAAACATAGGTCAGCGAACAGGGTCTGTGTATAGGATGCCAGTTGTGCCATACAAACATTAATTTCTCGGAATTTATCTTTATTTTTTTGTTCTCACGATACAATGTTTTCTTCTCGTAATACATTGTTTGCAAAACGCAATGAAAGAGTGAAATGTGTAACAAGAATATATTTGGCACTTTGCCAAGCTAAAACAGTCTTTTCTAGGAATTGAAAATGGAAATTTAAAAAAAAAATTTTCTTCGTTTTATTACTTGCTCTGTGTTGTTGTTTTGGGAGAAACTCTGTTTTTATTTACAATTTTATTAAGATTTGTAAATTACACTGTATTACTTTTTTTTATTGAATTACAATAACTTTTATTTGTTGTTGATCATGAATTTATCCTGGTGATTTATTCAGAATAGCGTATTGAGTTTATGTTGTTCTTGTGACCTTCTGTGTGAATGATACACAACATAATACGTTCCAAAATCAGGTGAAACCAATGCATATGTACCCAGGCTTATAATGGGGACTATTCAGTAAAATCATATCCTTATATCATTCATTGAATTCGTTTATTTTTGTTACTCTTTTGCTTTTGCTAAATGTTTGTTTCACTAATAAATTCCTCAAACAAGAGGCAATTACATGTATTTTTTTTTTAATTTGTGCCATTCATTTATATATAGTTATGATGTGGAAATTTTATTAGATACAGAGATAGTAGAACAAAAAGGACCTTTCTTTTTTTTAAACTCGATTCCAACCAAGACCGGAAGGCGCGCTTTGTCATGGATCAGTGTCCAAAATCTTAAACCCATATCATTTTGTCAAGGTCAAAGTACTTATAATGAAATCTTGAAGATTTATTTTGGATGTATCTGTGTGACCCTTCAATAACATTGCTGTCTTTGCTTGAAATTGATTATCGACTTTGTTCATATTCATATAAATAATTTGGGGGTATGCTAGAAAGTTGGGAAGGGGAAGATTTGATTTTTAATTTTCAAATGAAATAAGTATTTATTTTAACAGCATTCATACCGCACTGCAGCATATACGTTTCAATAGATATGTATTTAAATATAAGAGTTAAACAAGATGCGTTTGTAAAACACCATGAACCCGGCGGCAACAAAGTTCCAAAAAACTATATTTAGCATATAAGTCACAAGGTCATTTTCCTTGATTATTGAAAGAACTTGATTATAATAATGGTTGCAACATCTCTATCTCCTATGGTTTAAAAAATATGGCAAAAAATCAAAAAACTATTTTTAACATATACATGTAGGTCACAGAAAAGGTCATGGACCTTAGTGTCATTTGAAAGGGCTTTATTAGTGGAATAAGCATGCTAAACATGAAGTCTCTATCTCCTATGGTTCAAAAATTAAGGCCAAAGTTCATAAAAGCTATTTTTAGCATAAAGGTCAAGGTCGCAAGGTCATTGACCTTGAAATCATTTGAAAGAGATTAGTGAAGTATGCATACCAAATATGAAGTCTCTCCCACGGTTCAAAAGTTATGGCGAAAGTTAAAGTTGACAACAGACAGACAGGACAAAAACAATATTCGCCCCGGATCTCTCGATCCAGGCGCACAAAAATTCAATAGATAGGAATTGAAATAAGAGTTAAATAATACCCGAATACTTTGATTACATACCGGTACGTTAAACTTTTAAATAAATTCAAACGTGCTTACAGGCACAGTTTGATCTTGTATGTTGCAGTTTTTGTCGCCAAAAATAGTGTAAAGACACTTTTTTTTTCAATTTTTGTCCATTTCAGGTAAAACAAAAGGCAATGATAGAGGAGGTGTAAAACAACACGATATGCTCTACTTCCGGTGAATAGTTTGAATTGTTTAAGTGTTATACTTCTAACTCAGAAAACATTTAATTTCAAATCTATTATTTAAAATTTGATCACGATCCAATCACTTGGCTTTAATTTTATTTCATTTGAGAACACCCATAGGTTATGAAAATTTCTTTTCCTTGTTTGGTGAGCATTAGATGAAGGGTATATGAAAATGCAGATAACTATAGCAACGTTTCTCAGTTTTATGTTTTTCCCATATGTGTTGTCAGTTCCTACCAAAGACACAGTTAAGGACTATTTGACAAATCTGGACAATAACTATAATAGCTTGATATTTCCGCGCTATCAAACTTTCTCTCCCATCACTGTCGATGTGGGCTTAGAACTGTACAGTATTATCGGCTACGATGAAAGAATCGGTGTTTTAAAAATTTCTGGAAAACTTATTGTGACTTGGACTGATGAGAATTTGAAAGATTCTTATGTTGGGTGGTATACTCCGCAGAAATATTCGCAGCTGACTGAATTGGTACTTCAGAAGGAGAACATCTGGCTTCCGCCTCTTACGATTCAAAATGGCGTCAATAAAATCTGATGGTTGGAAACTCGTCATCAACTTTGAGAGTGCTTCCGAATTCAGGGTTTTTGAAGTGGACACCTAAGATCACTCCTAGCACAAAGTGTACATATGACGCCAAATTCTTTCCATTTGACAAACAAACTTGTGTAATAAAACTAGTGCCATGGGGATTCCAAGAGACAGAGATAATTCTAACTACTTCATCCTCGACTATAGATCTCAGTCATTATGATGAACAGACGCACTCTCAATGGAGCATAACTTCCACCAGCATCTCAAACAAGACGATCGCAAACCAATCTTTCCTGGAATTTTCAATACTTCTTCATCGAGAACCGAGTTATTTCATTTGGTTTACAGTGATACCAGTATGTGTCGTGACTTTGCTCATGTACTTTTCTTTCTTGATGCCAGATTCCAAGATAACACAGGGCCTCAGAATGAAGTTTCTCAAAGCTCGACTGAAACATTTGAAAAAGACCAGAAAGGATATTTTAGCCCCTCCAGTCATTGCAACTCGCGGTCGCTATATTGCAACGGCGCTATTGTTCTTTGCTTTTATTTTCAAATTGAATTTTTATCTTATTCCACACGTTTCCAATCCAATTCCACTAGTTTGTTATTTTCTTATAATTTCCCTGGTATTCATTGGCCTTTCTGCCATAGTTTCGGTACTCGTGATGAAACTCGACTTCAAACCAAAGCGCAAAGAAGTTCCAGAACGGTTTAAGGCTATCATTGCTTTTGTCCTGCTTCGTTACTGGTATCCCAAAGAGAGGGAGAAAGAACCGCAGGACCCTCAACAAGTGGTGAAGACCCCTAGAGAAAAAGGACCTATTGGGGACGAAAACAACAGCGAAGAAGAGGAGGAGGAAAAAATAGAGTACATGGAACCAAAGGAGGGCATAACCTACAAAACTGTAGCCTCCACTCTTAACATTTTCTTCTTTATGGTGTTTTTCGCCGTGTCTCTGACTTTCACCGTGATCATTATCATAACCGTTTCGGTTGGGAAAGATTCTTAATATTTGTGACACGTGCGTGCTTTATTTATTCTTAATTTGACCGAAGTTTTTGTTGCAGATATGTTTGCGTTATACTGTTGATTTTAAATTTTTTCAATAAATGTTTTAAAAATAATTAATAAATACATGTACTGCATTTTGTACGCATAGGTTATTCAGCTAGAAAAAAAGAAAAGAACGACTTGTGTGTGAGTTGATTTTAAGCTTTATTTGGGAATTTCAAGACATCAAATAGATTTTAAACTTTTTAAAGATTTGATGCATTTTGATAAACTGTAGAAGAGAGAAAAATTTCAAGAGACAAATGCGTAATTGTTTTTTTTAACTGTCACGCCCATTTTTTAAACCAATTTCCGCAGGAAATTACAAGCATATGCGCTCATCAGCAAAAAAGGTTTAAAAAGACCAAAAAAAAAAAAAAAGATAACGAAGGAAATGACTCGGTTCTAATTTTAAGAAAAAAATTCAACAGAAATTCTTCGTAGCAATTGAAAATTCCCAGTATCTCAAAATAAATATTGCGTCATCAAGATTTTTAAAGTTAAGATCATAGATATTCTCTCTGAGTGAAACATTTCAGAATTTCAGGCCAGGAATTGCATTGTTTGAAGTTCATAACAGAAATTTTTGTTATTCCATTTATAAGCAAATCTGAAATACACGACCAGTGTTTTAAAGATTGAAAAAGAAAGCAATTCAAAAGTTGCTGGAATTTCCAAGCCAGAAACATATTTTAAAAAAATACCACTTTATTAAAAACACAGCTCCTTGATTATCGTAACGATTTTCTGTGACATTATATACCGGTATTAAAATTTACGCGAGTTCTTCTTTTCCTCTAAATAAATCATTGATCAACGTACATTTATAAAAATAATTAGAACAAATTAATATATTTAGTTCTCATGTAAAACGTGGTCTATGTATATTCATTCTGCTGTTAAAATATGAGTGAGGGAATGTTAAGGGAATGTTTACCCAAATGCATCAAAGGTTTAATGAAAATAAAAAATAGATAATGATTATTTTCGATTTTAAAAAAGGGCCGTATAAATGAAAAAAAAAAGCATGTATCAATCAACTCGTCATGATGTACATGTACGTGTCTTTAATATACAGTATACTACAACGGCGTATTCGTGCCATATTGATAATGTAGAAAAAAATTTAAAAATCGTTTGAACGATTCATAAAATCGTTTGAACGATTTATAAAATTGTTTGAACGATTTAGAAAATCGTTTGAACGAATTAGAAAATCGTTTGTACGATTTAGAAAAATCGATTGAACGATTTTTTAAAACGATTTGTTAAATCGTTTGAACGATTTTTTAAAATCGTTTGTACGATCTGCTAAATCATTTGTACGAATTTTAAAATCGTTTGTACGTTTGTACGATTTGTTAAATCGTTTAGTACGATTTGTTAAATCGTTTGTACGATTTAAAAAAATCGTTTGTACAATTTTTATTTCTTGTTATTACACGTAGAAGAAGCGTAGTAGAAAACCTTGCACAAGTAGAAAATGTATCCACGCATAGTTTTAATGAATGACACGATGGATAACAGAGAAAAATTGATCAAGGTATACATGTATTTCAAGATGGGTTTCACTTTTTCGGAAATTGCACAGATCCTTTCGCAAACTCACCGAGTCTTAACGTTGAAAGGACAACAGCTAAGTTGGGACTGTTCAGACGTAAAAACAAATCCGACATAGGGGATGTAGCTCTTTTCATTGAGGAAACACTTGAATCATGTGGTCAATTGCATTGATACAGATGGTTGTACTGGAAAGCTATTATGGCAGGATTTACCCATTTCCCGAGAAGATATTCGATGTCTTCTTTTTATACAAGATCCAGAGGGAGTGCGTTTAAGGAAAAGAAACGGATTAAGACGAAGATTGTACACTAACAAAGGTCAAACAACAACAAAATTCATACCGTTTAATTAACAAGATACAATTTATCGTTAGTGTTTCTGTACCTGTTATAGTCAGCAGCGAAGGAACTTCTCTGTGCAATAGCTTTACCAGGTTTCTTATCCAGTACGCTTCAGTTCCGAATCAGAAGGGAAAAAATCGTTCAATCGATATTCTAAATCGTACAAAAGATTTTCTGAATCGTTCAAACGATTTTTTAAAATCGTACAAACGATTTAACAAATCGTAAAACCGATTTTAAAAATCGTACAAACAGTTTAACAAATCGTACAAACGATTTTCTAAATCGTTCAAACGATTTGTTAAATTGTACAAACGATTTTTTAAAATTTTCTCTACATTGTCAAACTGGCATGAATACACCGTCGTAGTATACTGTATGATTAAGAAAAAAAATACAGGAGGATCTCAATTACTTGCCTTCTTGGAAAGCTACATATATAGAGAAAACAAAGAAAAAAAAGGAAATTTTCAAAAGGAAAACGTTTATCTTCAATTCGCACCCACTCAGTAAATATGTTAGATGAGGATACGGCCTAAGTAGAGTCAATGGATTTTCCCCAAAAAGATAACATTCCCTTCAAGTATTTGCAAGGATACTAGTAACTGGCAAATAAAAACGTAGGTTTTGCTTAATTAACCAGTTTGAATAAATGCTTTTTGTTTACTGTCATTATTAATTACATAAATTTGATGGTATAATTCTAGTTCTTCTTTATATATTTTTTCTGTTAATGTTTTGGTCGCCTCTAACAGACTTAGGTCTTAAATGAAATTACTATTATTTTGATAAGACAACAATAATCTCGCTCTCTCTCCCTCTCTCTCTCTCATGAACAATATGAATATTGAATATAGAAGGAGGTATAACTCGTATCCAAACTGGACAGAAACCAAAAACAAAGGAGTTAAATCGCCTTGCACGCTTAACCATTCTCAATAAAACACTCATTGTGTGTGGATACAAATTTAACTGAGTACATGTATATATTTTATTTATTAGACCGTTTGTATGACTCAAGGGATATTGAGTAATATTATACTTTCATGTAAATTAGTTGAATCTGATTGGTCGAGAAACATTTGCTAAAAAACACTATTACCCGCTGAATAATGAAGCCACGCCCTCCAGTGTAGCAACAGTCAACATTGCTTGACGACGGGTGGTATTCCAAAAAATAGTGACTGCACAGAATTTATGCGCGCACGGTTCACTGTTATATGTATTTGTATAAAACATTCAGTATAATATAATAAATATTGCATGTAGTTGAGTGTAACATTGAAAAACGAAAACCATTGTCAACCTCGGCTGCGCCTTGGTTGACAATGATTTTCTTGGGGTGAAAATTTTCAATGTTACACTCAACTACATGCAATATTTATATAATATTAAAGTAACACAATGAGTCAAACTACATTCAGCTGAGCATGCATAGGTGAGAAATAGGTTTTAACAACCTTTTAAAAAAAAAAAAGATTATTGCATCAAAATTTTGGTCTATTCATTCATTCTTGGGTACTTGAGACCATGGTAACTATGGAAACTTATTTAACTTTTCTGCGCACGCGTACAATAGGGAGGAAGAAGTACCGGTATAAAGCAATTTTTCGTTATGGGGCATAATGAAATTATTTTTACTTTTATTTTTCCCCTTAAAATTAAAATTTATAGGTTCTGAAACATGTAATTATCTGAAGCCTAATACTTTTAGAAATTGAACAAAATTTACACGGGTCATGCAAAAATTATATATTTGTCAATTTTCTCGTTTGTGCGTCACGGTGTCTCTAAGAATATTTCAGATGAATGAAATAAAAAGCGTTGCAAGAAAAGATTATCATTATATATTTCAAGCTCAATTTTGAGACTTTCTAAATTAAATAATTATTTTAAGGGTTATCCTCCCTGTTTGAGGATCGATATCCTTAAAGGTCACTTCTGCAAAAAAAAAAAAATCTCATTAGTCATGCCTTAATTTTACTGAAACTTCTAAACTTTTTCCAGGATAAAATATGGATATTAAATGACATTGAACTTTCTCAATATTATTAGACCACTTATCACACCAATTGGTACGATGGCCGATATCAGCCATGACAGTCTACATACAAAAAGTGACAAAATGTACAAGCTGTCATTTGGTAATGTCAAGTTACTGTGACATGACACGCTTTGCTTTCCGTAAAGTGTACAGCGTGTTCATACAACTTTGCTTAATGGCACTTTCCCTTAAGTGCAATTAAAATACTTTATATCCAAAAAATAAATAAATGAATAAATAAAAACAAAAAGATAAGATCAACCAACCAGCATAGGGGAACTATTAACACTGAGAAAGTTCAGTTTCTGAGACTTTACTGTGGTCGCGATCGGGGCCGAAATGATTACTAACATATATATTAACATATATAAACGTTAACTTTGTGTAAAGCTATAAAATAATTTCTTGTGAAAGTAAGAATATTTATAGTATATCATCATGCCTCCCCCCCCCCCCCAAAAAAAAAGACCGCGATCTAAATAATATCTTACACTTCTACCAAGTGAATGCCCCCTCCCCCTAACACAATTAAAGACTAAAATAACCAGTTTTATAAAATTCTTTTAATATGGCAATGCTTTGCAGGTGTTTTCTACCCTCTTAGTATTCTGAGGATTCATTTCGTCATCCATTTTTTTTTATCAAAGCTTTGTGAAAAAAAATCTCAAAGGAATGAAATGATATGAGATTGATTGAATGATTGATTTTATGCTATCCATTCAAGAATTTTTCTCACATAAAGAAGTCACAATATACCGGTGATGGGCTCCAAATGTTGACCTTTACTCGACACTCAGGGCGATAGATTTGAACATATTTTATTATGTAATAAATACATAAATGGATTAGGCAGCAGGTAAATAGCCACAGGTTTACGGTTAATTAAAATACATTATACTACATAATTAAAGGTTCATACATGTATATCACCAACAAGTTAAAGTTAAGTAACACAAAATTGGATGGATGCATGTGTTAATAATCATTTTGGCCCCGATCGCGACCGCAATAAAGTCTCAGAAACTGAACTTTCTCAATGTTAATAGTTCCCCAAGCTGATTGGTTGATCTTATCTTTTTGTTTTTATTTATTCATTTATTTATTTTTTGGATATAAAGTATTTTAATTGCACTTAAGGGTAAAGTACCATCAAGCAAGGTTGTATGAACACGCTATACACTTTACGAAAAGCAATGCGTGTCATGCTACAGTAACTTGACATCACCAAATGACAGCTTGTACATTTTGTCACTTTGCGTTAAGGTTAGACTGCCATGTGAAACAATTCACTGACACGCTACCCTTAAATTTGTATGTAGAATGACATGGCTGATATCGGCCACCGTAAATTGGTCTTTAGTGTATCATTGCATGGAGTATAAACTTTCAACTTGTTCATTCGAAAGTTGACGATTGGAGAAGAAGAACTGCGAACGATAGCATTGTTCTCCCGCCTACCTCCAAGTCAATTTTCAAAAGTTAACATATTCGATGAATTTTTGATATTTTCTATAGATAAAAATGTAGACTTTCATAAAACAATACTTATTTGGAGAAATAAAGCGAGATAACGATAAAATTTTGGTAAAACATGTTTTTTACTATAGAAATCAACGGAAAATATTTTTAAAACATCACCCCCCGTCACAAAAATTCCTTTTTACAGTAATATGGACTGTTATTTCACAAATTCATACCAAAGCTTTTTTGTGTGACACGGGGGGACATATGTTTATTGAAAAAAAACGACAAAAAGGCTTATTTTCCAACAATTCCAAAGCGATTTACAACTAAAACATTATATTTTATTGATATATTTAATATGTTTTATTTTGATGCCTGAAAGTCCGATTTCAATGGAAATTTTCGTCGGACCCCCTTTTTTCAAGTGCTAGAGGTATGGCTTATTTACTATTTAGCGATGGTATTGAGACAATTCATCGATTTCCATTGAACTGTTCTTTGTATTGAACAAAGAATATATTGACAAATTGCCATTTATATTGAATAAAATGGTTGCAAAATGTAGGCGGGAATCGAGAGTTAGCGTGCGTATTTCTTTAACCCTTTTCTACCAATGACCTTGAACATGATCAAATAACCTTGCTTTTAGTGTATAGTTAATCTTGGTGTGCAGTATTGATTCAATATTTTCGATCTGAGAGTAATAGACCAGGCAGGAATGATACACCTTTTTCTGCTAGCAACCTTGAACTTGCTAAAATAACCTTTGGGAAGAAAAGGACACATTTATGTCCAAAGAAATCTTTTTTTAAAAAATGCACGTGCTTCCATTTGAAAGTGACGTACAAGTTTTTATACTTCTGCCAATGACATTAAACTTACTAGAATGACATTCGGTCAAGGTCATGACAGCAACTTAGATAATAACTATCTAGTTAGTATGAATTTTTATGTCCCTTCATTGTGAAGCCATGAACTTGACATAAGTACACGAGCAGATAGACAGACGGACAAGGTCGTCTGTAATACCCATTTACTTCAAATGTTCTACAAGGACTATAAAATTAAATTAAAAAAAAACAGTTATAAAAATCTTAAAACAAAGAAACTGCTATTCAATGATTAAAAATCCTTTGAAAATTCTTACAGAGCACACTGTATATTTGTTTGCTACCCTGTTCATTTTTGAGGACATACACGTGTTTAAACTTAAAATTAAAAACAATTAATTTTATTTTTCGACAAGTTTAATCCTTTAACAATGACCACAAGTGAAAAGAATGGGACACGAGTGAATAAACCACTGATTCATAAATGCTTTTTGACCTTTCACAGAGTTTAAATTTCTTGTGAAATTTGAAATTATCGAAGACAATAGTTCTATACATTCAATAGAACAATAGAAGAACAAGTTCAAAGTAAACTTAACAATCGGTGCACTGGCCTAATGAAACATCAAAAATCCTTACCTTATACCGAATGATATACCATAAAATGTTTCAAAATTTGAGCTTAAGATTGCATACACGATACACATTCTGCAGTAAGACCAAAAGCCTGATGATGTCATGTTTTGGGTTTTCATGGATGGTCGTAATATACGTAATTTTCAGTCTCCCAACCTTGGAAAGTTCCTTGACAAGCACCACAGTGAAATCTTATCTGACAGATCTGGGAAGCAATTACAACAAAAATATATTTCCGAAGTACAAAAACTTCGGGCAGGTTTCGGTGATGATGGGGCTTCAACTTATTTCTATCAACGGATTTGATGAAGTTTCCGGTATCCTTGAACTTGTCGCTAAACTTAAAATCTCGTGGACAGACGATAACTTGCAGCGATTATACACTCCATCCTATTCCTCCATAACAGAAATCTTGGTACCTCAGGACGACGTATGGCTACCGACGATCACCGTGTACAACTCCGTTGAGTCGTTAAAGATGGTTGGAGACTCCTCTTACCACGTTCGAATTCTTCCCGCCATAGGGTGGGTTCAGTGGATCCCTGGAGTGATAACAAAAACCAGTTGTTCTGTCGATGCAACCTACTTTCCTTTTGATAAACAAACATGCGATATAACGTTTACTAACTGGGGATATCAAGAGTCCGAGGTTAACCTTTTTTCACGAGACGTAGTGCTGGATTTGAGTTTATTTACACAAAATGAACAGTGGTCACTTGCGGGATCCCGAGTTTCAAATTCCTCTAAGGGAGGTAACTCTTTTATTACATTTTCCGTGACTCTCGAGCGACAACCAACATGGTTCCTTCTCAATATGGTATTACCCATCATTCTTATCGGTTTATTGACGGGTCTCGTCTTCCTCATGCCAGTTGATGACGGAGAGAGAGTCGGGTACATCATCACGGCATTTCTGACTTTCGCTTTCTTCCTCGACATGATTTCCTCCAACTTACCTCATACTTCGAACCCGATGGCTCTCGTGGTCTACTTTCTTACTGTCATGGTGTACTTGTCGTCTGCTTCTACCATTGTCACCATCATGACGTTACGAATCTACGACAAATCAACCGAGGTTCCTCGTTGGCTGAAAATAATCGTTGCTATAATCTTAGCAAGGTACTGCTTTCCTAAGAAACAGGTTTCTGATGAGGAGATGGCAGGATGGGCTGCTCCAGAGAAAAAGAACAAAAACAAGAAACCAGAAGTATTTGCCCCAACTGACAATATATCGTATCGTCTTGTGGGACTGGCATTAGATATTCTTTTCTTTATCGTTTTTGTGTTAGTTAATTTGATATGTACAGTTGTATTCATCGTCCCCCTTTCCAGCAACGGTTCGTAGATGTACTATGAACTTACAATATAAAGCCACAGATTTGTTCAAATATGTGTGTACAAAAAATGTATTTGATCACAATTTTTTTCTTTGTTAGATTAAACATAAATCTACAGTATGTTTTCTTTTACAGTGTGTTAGTCTTAGATATATAAGTAATCGTTAGTATATTCTTGTGACAAGGAGTACACTTGTATGTGAAATATGAAAGCTACTGTAGCAACCATTCAATACTATGATCAAGCTTAACGTTTGAATAGTAGTTCAAACCCAAAGGTCAAGATACAGAGGTAAAAACTTAGGGAACTCAAGAAAAGGTCTTATCACAAACAGGAAACACATTGAAATACGTAAGCTTAAACACTAAGCGTCCAAAAGTTATGGCCAGGGTTACTGTTTTTCAAAAGTAGGTCAAGCCCAAAGGTCAACGTCGAAAAGTTAAAAAAAATGCTGGTATCCCATGAAAGGTCTGAACATAGGAATTACACATGTGAAATAAAAAAAAAGCCATAGCTCCAACCATCCCAACTTTATGGTCAGGGTTAAGTTTAATTTTTTTGCAAAAGTATTCTAAACTCCAATGTAAAAAGGTCAGATAATTATGTTGGTACTCAAAGAGAGTCCTACCGCAAAGGAATGCCAAAATGAAAGCCCTAGTCCTAAGCTTTCAAAAGTTATGGGATAAAGTTTCTGCAATCAAACAGATCGCTTGTTTGTTTGTTGTTTAACGTCCCTCTCGAGAATTTTTCACTAATATGGAGACGCCACCACTTGCCGGTAAGAAATGCAAATTTTGTCCGGCACCTAGGGCCATTAAGCAGTGAGGGATCTTTTTCGTGCGAGCAACTACTGCGACACGGGACCTCGTTTATAGGTCTCTTCCGAAGAAGCGGTCTTCATATCCCAAAGTGGGATTCGAACCCGACTGTTAGACGTGGAGACCGGTTCTTCGGATTAGACTGTATAAACCGGGGTCCAGTGTCGTAGTAGCTGCTGGCACGAAAAAAATTCCTCACTGCTCAATGGCCCTAGAGGGACGGACGGACAGACCCAAAACTGCTAGCATATTCCCCTTATCTTCGATTCGCAGGTCACAAAAATATTTTTTCACAGAAAGTATTCCATGGCACGGATCTTAGAAGTCTGATTTAATTCAGATTGAACTTCAAAGTTGATAATTTTCATCATGAAACATTTTAGTGTAGCATTTTACTTAATGTTTTTGAAAAAAACATCGCGACATCATATCTTGAAAATTATTTTCTTGCATATCTTTTATTTATAAAGAATTAAATTTTTCAGTATACTTTAATTCTGGTTGAACGTGCCGCTTGATTTGATAGAAAATAGCTTACGTAATGTGTTGCCTACGTAATTGACATGTCAAAAACATGTAAATCTGATTGGTGTTAAATTAAAATTATGTACAATTTGAAGGCATTTTGAAAGAAGAAAAGGGTTATTCCTATTTATCATTTATTATATTCGAATCATATTAGATTTAATTGCTTCCCAAGTCAACTTGTAACAGTTTTTTTTCTTTTCATACTTTTTACAAAGCGTTAATTGAATGGAAAAGAGGTGTTTTAAGATTTAAATAGAAAATGAAAGGATATGCGACAAGACAATAAAAAGCTTATGTTTTGTTGATATTTAAATCTCTTGTTAAACAGGCTATTCATTTCTTACAATTAGATGTGAACATTTAACCGTGTCAATTTTCCTTGGAGAAAAATGAAGATATTCCCAGTTTCTTTGTACACGTTACTTACTTGTCTATTCTATGTTGCTGAGGGAGCACTTTATCAAGAGAAATTTGAATCTTTCCTCAAGACTTCCGTCTACAGCTATTATGAAAAGAGGATCCGTCCAATTAGCGACCAAACAAAAGCTCTAGACGTAAAGTTATCGTACAGCGCAGTGGCCATCAATGGATTGGACGCGGCCGGAGGAACTCTGGAAATTGTTGGAATACTGACCGCAACATGGTATAATGACCTTCTGATTTTCAATACATCTACTGACTGGAATGGCCTCGGGGGACTTCTGTTTCCCCAGAACACGTTTTGGCGACCAACTTTAGTTTTGGACAATTCTGCAACTTCGTTGACCGAGGTTGGTGACAGTTCATACCGAATCAGAATTGACGGGGATGGGAAGCATGAATGGATAATCGGATTAGTTGCTTCATCGGCTTGTTCTGTTGACGTCACTAACTTTCCTTTTGACAGTCATTCGTGTGAACTTATTTTTACACCATGGGGAACGACAGACTCAGAGGTAACGTTATCACCTATGTCGACAACAGTTGACCAAACACATTATTCAGAGAGCACAGAATGGACATTTATGTCATCAGCCCTGGCATCAAGCACGAAAAACAACGCCTCGTACCTCACCATCACTATAAACCTTAAAAGAAGCCCCGGTTACTTTTTCGTCAACCTAGTTATGCCAATCGTTGTAGTGGCACTGCTGAACATTTTAGTTTTCTTGCTGCCAGCCGAATGCGGCGAGAGAGTGGGTTATTCTGTAACCATATTCCTTACATTTGCAGTTTACCTTGATATCATAACAGCTACACTTCCAAAATCGACCGATTCCACTGCCAAGCTCTCTAACTATCTTATCTCCATGGTGGTTTTGGGAGCTATGACAACGCTGATGATCATAATGTCTCTGTACATTTACCACAAAGACGAAGAGGCGCTGATTCCTCAGTGGCTCGTCAAGCTCTCCACCTGCATGCATTGTAAATGTGGAAAAGGAGAGCGTAAAGCAGGATCTGTAGTCCCATCGCGCACACCAAGTCCAAAGGACCAAGTCAAAAAACCACTTGGTCCATCAAACACAAAAGTTGGGATTGGATCGCGGCAAAACACACTATTTGACATGGAGATGCAAGAAATTGACGTCAAAAATGAGAAGATTCCTATAGCTTTTCCCGAAAACACTCCGATCACTAACTTTTCGATTGAAAGCGTTTCCGAAGATGATGACGACGAAGAAGATGACGTCATAGACTGGCACTATGTTGCAGCGTCCCTAGACTATCTCTTCTGTTTTATAACATTCTGGATAACACTTGGATTGTCTTGCTTCTTTTTACTTCCTCTGGCGTTTGTGTAAATTATTCACATAGCAAAAACTGTTGAAATATTTGTTAACTGTTCTTTTATCTTATACCCTTAACTTAACGCATACAATTGAAACAATTCATTTATTATCTCATAGACCTTATTGAATATACCTGTTTCTTGGTCAATATATATGTTATATGCTTTTCACATCAATAAAATATTCTCATTTTACTTCATGTATTGTGCATGTATTAATGTTAATTTAGTTGGGAATACACAAATAATTTCTTTTGAAAAAGAATTTAGTTCATACCTTAGATAATTTGCTGGTAATAATATGATGCAGACATGATCAGTTTTATGTTCTATATTTAAAAGTCCACGGATACTTGCTTGAAAAAGGGATTTCTGAAAGAATATATTTATATTTTGTTTTCATTATAGGAACAAATTCCTTAAACTAAGAATATTTAAATTTTCTATGTTGTTTAAATACAAGTATCTAACAATTTGCCAATTCCCTTTATAATTATCTAAGATACTTTTCATAACTTAATATGACTTTATTTAAAAGATTATGTGCCCTGCCATATTCATATGATATACATAACATAGAATAAATATCTATTTTCATGATTTTATAAAGTTTGACGATAGCGAATGTTCTATTTTTAAAAACATAAATCTTCAGACATGTCAAGCCTTCTTATAAATTAAACTGACAACGATAGCCAATGTGCCGTTTCATTAAGTTTCAATTGAATAACCATTTTGTAATGTCGTTTTTACTGCCCTGAAAATGAAAATTGATACATTGATTAAATGACGATTCATACTTCGTTAATCTTTTTGTCGTCAAACCAAAATAAATTTTTGAGCCAGAACACTAAATAAGGAGTCAGTTTGAAAAGTCTGAAATGATTTTCACCCCTAAAATAAACGTTAAGATTAAGATGCTTTTAATTTTTGTGTATCTTGGTATGCTGACCCTCAGTTCAGATGCGTGGAGTAACACTGACGTCACAACTTTGCTCGCGTCCACTACTTTTACTAATTACGACAAGCGCATCCGTCCCAGGGCAACACAAAGCGATGTGGTTGATGTGTATATCAAGTTAGGACTTACCGCCATAACTGGACTAGATGAGATTGGAGGAACTCTGTACTTAGTGGGGTATCTAGATGTAACGTGGAGAGATGATCTTATAGCATGGACCGGAAATGTTGATGAAATGATGATGTCGCATAAGGATATTTGGACTCCCGCTGTGACTTTGTATACCTCTGTCAGCTCTCTTTCCGAACTAGGGGCATCTGATGACCCTGTTACTATCCTTAAAGACGGAACCGTGAATTGGAGGCCAGGGCTTGTCATTGAAAGTGGTTGTGCTATTGATGTTAGTTTCTATCCTTTTGATACACAGGAGTGTACAGTTACTTTTCTTCCTTGGCAGTACACAAGTGACCTTGTGCATCTGATGCCAAACGCTACAACGGTTGATACAACTCTGCTACAAAAGAGTTCTGAATGGGATTTGACAGAAACGACTGTGAAAAATACTTCCGGAGTTTTCACAGAAGTGTCTTTCGAACTTACACTAAAGCGGCGTCCACAGTACTTCATATTGAATATGGTTCTTCCAATTATTCTAATAGGGCTCCTGAATGGGTTTGTCTTCGTGATGCCATTTGACCAAGGAAGGGTAGGCTTTATCATTACAGGATTCCTTTCGATTGGTGTCTTTTTGACTGTTATAGCAGATGTTCTTCCAAAGTCTTCAAATCCTATGTCTCTGTTGGCTTATTTCATCATCTGGCAGCTTATGCTTGGCGCGCTTTGCACACTGGAGTCTATTTTAACTTTGAAAATCTACCATCGGCACGGCAAGATGCCTCTTCCTAATTCTCTGAAGAAATTTCTATCTGTCCTCTGGTGTTATCCGTGTCGAGGTAAAAGCGTTCAGGATGAAAAACCGCCAAAAGGGTACACCTTCTACAGAAAACGCTACCAGCTTCACTCAGTCTCGGTATTCGTCAAGGAATTTAAAATGAAGAGAAAGGGGGATGACAACGATAACCCAGAACTAAAAGAGAAACCGGAGCCGAAGGTGTCCTGGAAGACACTTGGGAGTACCCTTGATATATTTTTCTTCTTTGTGTTTATCATTCTCAACATCGCTATCTACATGATGTTCCTTGTTCCTTTGGCCAATGCTGCATAAACTAGATTGCAATGTTCAATAAAACAACAAAATGAGTGACGTTTTGACATGAAATCAAAAGAAATTTTTCTTTGTAAATTGTTGCATGTGATTTATTAACTGAATCGGTAAAGTCTTCAATGTATGAATTACTGGTATACCTTATGTCATATAAACAGTATACCGGTATAATACATGTACATGTATTCTTAATGTTTTCTTAACACTGTAAATCTGACATCCTGTCAAAATATATGTCCCGAGGAATTTCGGATAAAACTACAAGTTTTACTGTTTGTAGATATTTGAAAAAAATTTCACTTACTTTTTAAATTTTTTTAAGTATTGTTTATGTCAACATAGCTTACAAACTCTATAAAAGTCTTTTGATAGTCAACTTTAAAATGCATATAAATGTATATTATACAATGTTTTGTTTTGAACAGATATTGTAATTGATTATTGTTGTATTATTCCTTTGTTTATTTCTTTCTCTTTTCTTTATACAGCATGTACTTGGTTATCTTGAATAAATCTTTAGAAACCAATATGTTTGCTAGTTTTCATTTGAACATAGCAATGACAAGTTTTTGAGGAGTACTAGTATGTCGTATTTTTACTTTTCCTCTCTATATATGCACACCACGTTTCAAGATATTCAATTTCTAGAAATTAAAATAGAAAAAAAATTCATATTGCAGAGAAATGAAATGGTAAATCTGGCACTAAACACGATATTCTGATATAATTGTCATAACAATATAAATAAAGAAGTCAAAGAACAATTTAAATGTTCGGTGACAAATTATCAATGGTCCATGCTTTTGTATTCTGAATCTTTGCCGATCAAATAAATGATATTAATTAAAGGGACCATAGCCGACCAGGTCGGAATAGACAGAGTTAAGTATTTTTACGGAGGCAAGTAATGGCGGTGACAAAGTTGTTATTCCTCTTTTTAGCGATTTCCGTCATTAATTATGCTTGCGGAGATATTTCGTCTGACTGGATCCTGTTCTACAGAAACATCTTTAGCTCTTACAACAAGAACATCTTCCCTAGGGAAGAACAGTCCGACAATGTTACTGTTAAACTCACTTATTACCTCAACGCTATCAACAACTTTGACGAAATCGGCGGGGTTTTGAAGACCACTGGATTCTTAGAAGTGGAGTGGGAAAATGAACTTGCCGCTTGGGCTGAGAAACCACGCGGAATGTCTGCTCCTATTCCAGACACCATGATTCCACTCGTGGATCTTTGGCATCCACCGATTACGCTGGCTAACTCCGTCACTTCACTTGCAGAACTTGGATCCAACAAGGATTTAGTCTGGGCAAAATTCTCTGGGACACACATTTGGCGACCTGCGGTTATTCTGTCTTCTTCCTGCTCTACAAATCCTCTCTATTTTCCTTTTGATACTCAGAAATGTAACTTGACTTTCCGCGCCTGGGATCATATAGCTTCAGAAATCCTGTTAACTGCTCCAGACCCAAAAGTGAATTTAGAATTTTACACCCCAAGTGAACAGTGGGAATTATTGGACTCAGAGGTCCTAATATGGGAAAGAGATCGAAATTCGTATGTTACATTTACCTTAAAAATACGAAGAATTCCACTATGGTTTATCATAAATATGGCAGCGCCAATCGGGCTGCTAGGACTTCTAACAACTTTCGTTTTTCTGCTCCCAATCGAAGAGGGTCGAGTTGGATACGCTTTGGGGTCATTTCTGACATTTTCTGTCTATTTGTCTTACATTATCGACAGTTTGCCAAAGTCTTCGGACCCTATGTCGTATTTGACTATATATATTGTGATTCAAGTCATTATGAGTGGAAGTGTTTCTTGCATTTCGGTATTTACCGTGCGGTTGTACCTCAAAGATGAATACGCTAGAGTTCCAACATGTCTAGCTCTCTTCATTGGTTTCATCTGCTGTAAATTTTGTGCAAAGGATGAATTTGATGAAATTTACAAAACGGAAGAACCTGCCGTGAAGGAAATTGGTAACACCACGGAAATCGACAGCGAGAACGAACCGCCACAGAGGGAACACATGAAACCTGAAAATCTGCCATCTAGCGTCAAATTCGGCGTCCCGAATATCAAGTGGAAACCAATAGATGCTGACAGAGAGGATGAGGAAGACGCAGATAAGCTCGGTCCAATCACAATACCGAGAGTTGGCTGGAAAATGGTGGCCAGATCACTAGACTACTTTTTCTTTTTGGGTACGATTGCTACACATGCAATACTTGCGTTTGTTTTTCTATTGCCGATTTATGTTCAGTACTAAATGTACTGATGAATTGTAAAACTTAACTATAAGATTCTTATTGTTTTTTTCATTTAAGTGAACATCGTATGTTTTTGTAAAAAAAAATATAATGGATAAATAACACACTTTATTTTCATAATCAGCAACATTTCATGAAGATTTACGTATATATACCGATAGATAACTTGAATAATGTTCGCCAGGTTAAATGGGAGAATTCTATAAGATTTTGTCACAATGTTAAAATAGTGTGCAAATTATGTACAGAATTACATGTACATAGAAAATGAAACAAAGTTGCATATTTAATCACTGTAGAAAACTTATTACTTTATTTTCATGAATTTATTATAAACATATTATTATCATTTCCTTTCAAATTCAGTCAAAATATGTAAATCATTCCATGCATAAAATTTTGCTTTAGTTTTGTCCTTAAAATTAGAAATTCATTTCATCCATTTGACGTGCTTGTTAATTGAAAATCGATTTAATTTGATACATGATTTGGACATGCACGATGTTAATTTACAGTGAACAATTATTTTGATTTTTATCTGACTTGAATTATTCTTTATAAGATGTTCATGCATTGGAAAGTCCCAATGCTACTTTATTTTCATGGCTATCAATAAGTCAACATTATTTCATGTATTCTACATGAGTGTTGTCATTTAAATGTGTTTTCCTGCAAAAATAAAGATCGTGAAACGTTAACCTTTTTTGTATATTTTTTTTTCAAATGCTAGTATCATTAATAAAATTATGATATTCAAATACTCTCTGGAGAATAAGCAAACAGTGACACAGGCTTTGTATATTTTTGAATAAAGGTTAAAATTAAATATATTTAACTTTTTTTTCTCATTGCGAGAAAATGAATTTAAAATTCATGTGACCATATACTTTATTTAAAAAAACATGTTGTTGTAGTGTCGTTCTTGAAGAAGAAACGTGACAAAGCTAGCGTGATCATTCTCATTAAATAATTTCCTTTGTTTGTTTTTTTTAAATTTGGAAACGTTGATCAACTTCATTTCCAAAAGAACAAACACGAGCATTTCAAAATATATGGAATGATACATGTATACGATTGATCAGTCATTTATTAGTGCTGATTGCATCTGAAATGTTCTGAATAGTTTAAATGTCCCCTCAATAGGTGCAAACTGATGCAAAGGATTGACTGAATAAACAGGCCGTCAATTGTACCTACCGTTTCTTGATTTCTTATGTTTCAAACACAGTAGGGAAAATGGCGACTTTACACTACATTTTCTATTTGTGGATTCTATTCGCTTCTGAATACGTTCAAAGTTCTGGAAAGGGTTGTGCCCCGGGGCAGAATAAAGGAGCACAAGATCCTTCTTGTCCGTCTTCAGGAGGAGGGTCATCTGGGGCCACCACGGCAGCCACCGCGGAAACTACAACGGCAGTCCCCACCCGACAGTATTCATCATCGGAGCAAATGGCATCGTTCATCGTGGACACATTTACGTCTTCTACGGCTACCTACAACAATTTAATTTTTCCTAGAAAGAATTTTAATGACACCATTTTAGTAGACATTGGTTTTAGCTTAATAGCCATCACTGACTTTGATGAAGTAGCTGGGACATTGGAGGTGATTGGAATCTTGACAATAACTTGGTATGATGAGTTAGTAGATGACTCCTACAGCAGTAGTGTTCATGGACCATTTACGGAAATTGCGATACCTAATGGATTTCTTTGGAAACCACCAGTTTCCCTATTTAACTCTGCTTCAGCAATTGAGCCTGTAGGCGATACTTCTAATTATGTTCGTATGTACAGGATCGACGATTCAAATGATCCTTATAATCGGCATGGTAAAATGGAATGGCGTCCAGGCGTGATTACCAAAACCGGATGCACAGTAGATGTGGCATATTTCCCTTTTGATAGACAAACCTGTAACATTACGTTCACCCACTGGGGTTTTACTGACAAACAAGTGAAATTCGAACCATCCGCATCGAGTTTAGATTTGACAGATTATTCACCGTCGGACGAGTGGAGTATTGAACAATCAAGACTGGTTGAGGAAACAGTTGATGGTGGTTCATTTGTGAAAATAGAAATAACATTAGAACGAAAACCTACTTATTATTTGGTAAACTTCTTCCTGCCAATACTTATTTTGGGTATCTTGACTGCTTTAGTGTTCATTCTGCCTTTAGAGAGTGGTGAGAGAGTCGGGTACTCCGTAACAGGTTTCCTTACCTTTGCAGTATACTTAACCTTAATTGCTGAGGGAATGCCAAGGACATCCGAGCCAATGGCCATCCTCAGCTACTATCTGATGTCAATGGTCGTCGTTAGCGCAGCTGCTACCATCATTACCGTCTTCACTCTTCGTATATTCTTAAAAGAAGAAAACGATCCTATCCCAGCCTGCATAGTCTACTTTATTGCTGGTCTGAATTGTTTAATCTGCACAAAAGAGGAAGATGATGACGATGAAACGCCATTATTAGGTCCAGATGCAGTGGAACTACAGACGACGAGAGTCGGGTCAGCCAAGGCTCGAAGATCCAGGATTGAGGTGGAGAGTATTGCCAGTGATGACCACCCTGACAATAAATATGACGTAGATTGGAAGCTTGTAGCCAGTACATTAGATATATTTTCTCTGGTTGCCATCATGGCAGGCAGTGTGGCCATTGCAATCGTGTTTTTGGTTCCACTGGCTGCTCAAATGTAAACTTGTACATGGAAATCGTTTTTGAATTTCTGTTTTTATAGGAAATCAAAAAAATTAGATGGTGCATGGGATGCAATATAAATACATGTAACGTTATGCAACATTTGTAGAAAATCTGTTTTCAAAAACTTTAATGTCAGTAGTATACTGGTGTATTAGGTTACAAAATATTTGTTCATGAAATTTTCATCGACTTGTATTGTTTGTTAAATAGTAACAATAAAATGCTAGCCTCTGAGTAGCCCAGGTTTTGGGAGCAAGCGGGATACCAAATTCTCATTAAGAATTTTTTTTAGTCTATACCCCTTGGCTAACATCTAAGAAAGGAAAACCGCGGGTCAACAGCGTAGCAATATACAGGACGAGTGTTGATATGACTTGACTGATAAATGACTTGGATGCAATTTTTAACTCTTCTTTATTCTGAATTTGGTGATTGCTCAGTCAAATTGATGTCATATAATAGTCCCCCCAGCCTAGCTCCTAGGATACTGAACAAAAATTCCTCAAGAAATTGTTATGTAATTCATAATTCATTGTCATATTATTACACGTGGCTTAAAACCCAATGTACCTTAGCCCGATGGCCTTGAATGCTGAAATAAAAATATATATACTGATTGATTGATCCACTGATTGTGCACGTTTTTAGGATCAGTATGTTCTGGGAAGATAAGTGCAGTCAGATACATTTACAAAGAGATTAATAGATAATGAAAACCATTCTTGTAAACATTTGATAATAAAGCGTGTAAGTAAAGGTCTTGGTGAAAAATGGACCAAAGTTCCAAATATAATATGACTAACTACAAATTTTTACGTGTTAAAACTACTTGAGTTAAGAATATTAAACACACTGTCCTACAAAGCATATACCTGTAAAGCATGTACAGTATTGAAATCAAGTGTATGTATACATAACTATGTATAATGTCGTTATACATGTTCATAATTTGCAACAATCATTTAAGAAGAAAAATTAAACTGATCTGATTTTGCATGCATGTCTACAATTCAATAAACTAATAACATTCTTCTGTAAAATTTACCTCGATGTTCTTTTGGATCTACATCAATCACATTTATTTTTATCCTCTTTAAATTTATCGTTACATTCATGTGTAAAAATTCACGTCGAATACTAGTATACCGTAGCATATTGTGAGTTTCTTTTGAAATCAAGTGTATGTATACATAACTATGTATAATGTCGTTATACATGTTCATAATTTGCAACAATCATTTAAGAAGAAAAATTAAACTGATCTGATTTTGCATGCATTTCTTCTTCTTGAGTCTACAATTCAACTAAACTAATAACATTCTTCTGATAATTAACAATCTCTTTCTAAAATTTACCTCGATGTTCTTTTGGATCTACATCAATCACATTTATTTTTATCCTCTTTAAATTTATCGTTACATTCATGTGTAAAAATTCACGTCGAATACTAGTATACCGTAGCATATTGTGAGTTTCTTTTGCGGGTGCAAAATTTGGCAAAAAGTATGCCAATAATTTGGGCGGGCATTTTTTGGCAGATAAACAGTTCTTTGGCGTTGTAAAAGATAGAAAGTTCATCTTTTAGATAAGTTTTGAATATTAAAATTTTAGCAGACTTCTTAAAGATAGAAAGTTCATCTTTTAGATAAGTTTTGAATATTAAAATTTTAGCAGACTTCTTCTAAACCGCTAAAATAAGCCAAAATTATCACCCCGCTAAAGCTTTTCACAATACGGTAAATATCTACATCTGAGGTACATGCATTAAAGATGTAAGACCCTACCCTTCCCCGACACATATTTGAAAAATATACTTAATTATGAAATAGAAAAATCTGCTTGACCGATGAAAGAACTGAAGATATGCTACACATATTAAAGTTTTGGGAATTCTTTCAGATGGGCATCTCAATTCGATTATTCTTGTAACCCCATTTAAAATATATACATGATACTGTAACCGTCCATAATTAAGTGCACTCAATAATCAGCACAGTCATTCTGAACATTCTGATTTGCATATTTACGATTTAGCTGATTTAAAATTAAATTTTTATATATATTATATATTTTTAATAGGTGCTGAAATATGATCACGTCTTAAATGAGAACGTTTACAGCATAATTTACTTGCCTTTCAATGTTTGAATATTGATAACAATTAGACAAGTAAGAAATAAGTCAATCTTTAGAAAAATGATAATTAATATATGTTAATCATTTTTTCTTTATTGTCCCTTTTATAATTAACAACTAATTTGCTCAAAATCTAATTTATCTTAATTTATCTAAACTTCAACATTTTACTTAAGAATTACTCTCTGCAAAAATAAAGAAAGAAATGCAGTTTAAATTTTCAAACAAAAACTTCTACCTCTGCCAATAAATAGTGACTATTAGATAAGCAATTGTTAAGTTTCTTTATATTAAGTTCAGAATGTGACGTGTTGAGAATTCTTGTGACAACTTCGTGGCTTCCCATGTTCAGAGATCTATGCCTGACATTTAATGATAAAGACTTTAATTAAACATCACAAAACAATACATTATCCGTATCAAAGCGTATCTCTTCATCTTTGAACCTGAGTGTATGACGGGTTAATTGGCACCTCTTACAGGCTTCTATATTACCATTCGGGCGTACAAGATTTCAATTTGAGGCAACTAAAACGAACAGTAATGGCGGACACTACTTTTATAGAGTAAAGAGGGGATATTGACGGAAAAAACACGTAAGGATTTTGAAAGAAGAAAAATGGAATGCCGTGGAATACTAAAACGTATTCTGATTTTGTTCACTCTGGTTTTTGGAACAAAATCTTCAACAACTCCTGCTGGAGGACAGCAAGTGAAAACATCCTGTTCCGTGTGTGAATCCATGCCTATTCCTAATCTGAACCATGTGAAATTACTCTTCAGAGACTTGTTCACAAATAACAAGGAGTACAGCAATCTGGTTTTCCCTCATAAAGATCAGTTAGCGACAATCAGCGTCAACATGAAATTTGCGCTGTATTCGATTCCTGAATTTGATGAACTTGGAGGAACGCTAAAGGTTATCGGGCGATTGAAAATGGCTTGGTTTGACCATTATGTAATTGAAAAGTACACTCCCCAGAAACATGTCCTCGAAGCATTAGATATTCCACAAAATGACATTTGGCTTCCTCCAATAACTGTCTTCAATTCTGTGGAATCGCTGACACCTGTAGGACATTCCGGTTATGAAGTCACAATCACCCTTACTAATGGCTATGTACAGTGGGAGATTGGTGTAGTCACGAAGACTGGATGCACAGTGGTTGCCTCGGATTATCCATTTGATACACAGTATTGCACGATTACTTTCACTCCTTGGGGGTATTCAAACAACGAAGTATCCATCACAACTGACGAAGATAATATCAATATAGAAGACTTCATTGAAAATGAGGAATGGGCTGTAATAGATAGTACACAAGAAATTTACGTGGCCGCTAATCGCTCTCTGATTAGCTACCACCTGACTCTGAAGAGGAGACCCGTCTTCTTCATCATCAACATGATGGTGCCTATCGTATTACTTGGCATGCTTAACAGTCTCTGTTTTGTGCTACCCATTGACTCTGGTGAACGGGTTGGCTTCGCAACAAACGTTTTCCTGACTTTCGCAGTATATCTGACAATTCTTTCCGGAGAACTTCCGGTGTCAAATCCACTTTCGATAATGAGTTACTACGTGGCGGCCATGTTGTCAGTGAGCAGTATAACGACCCTTATTGCCATTTTTACGATCCAGGTATCCATATATGACCCAAATGAGAAAGTCCCTCCCACTCTTGTATATATTGTCGCTTTTGTCACTTGCCGAGTTTGTCGAAAGCGCTACCGGATGATGGGACTTCATCATGAAACATTTGAGAAGATGCCACTGGAAGACGAGATGACTGAACCTGTGATTATTGCTCCCACTAATGAAGAAGAGGGGGAGGCTGATGACAGTGTCGAAAAATACAGATACGGGGTTTCCTGGAGGGTGGTTGGCAAAACCCTGGATAAGTTCTTTTTCCTCTTGTTTTCCATCGGAACTATTTCAGTATCATCCTATTTCTTGGTTCCTCTGTTCATGAAATTGGACACTTCGATTGCATAGATACTTTTGTTTTTATTATATACAGCATTTATCAGAAGAGGGAATCAATGCTTCTAATTTAGAAATTAAAAGTTGTTCTTTTTTAAAAGTGTTTTTTTTTTTATTTAGGTTTAAGTAAAAATTGAATAATCAATTCTCGTGTATATATCATTGCTTTACAAGTTGTTAATTAAAGAAAATTATGTGTATACATGTACATTTATAATTTATATCACATGTGATGATTATTGTTACCAGTAAAATGAATTTAAAGCATATAGTTATGAGTTGATTTATTGGGGCATATTTTTGCAAATTATTTTGCAACAACATCAATTTCTAAAAATATATGAAAACATAACTGGCGTTTTCCCCCATCAGTCCTTAAAAATGTCTCCTTCGTAAAATCAACTTAATTAAGTAGTAATAAGTAGTTATAACGATTATTACTTTAAAATGCACTTTTTATTAAATACCTAGTTCAAGTGTATACTAAAAGAAATTTTTCATTCCATTGTTGTCTAAATGAAAAAAAGCATTGAAAATCAACAATGCATTTCATAGTAAGTGATTTGAAAATAACTTCTGACTTGAAAACTTAGGAGCCTATTAAATTAACACCTAAAAGCTCTGATAATGGGGTCTCTTTTACAAGCCCTCTTTATCCTTTCCGTCGTTTTAGATGGGGTTTCCTGTCTTAATTCAGATCACATCTGGACCTGGATAAACGATACATTCTGCACTACAAGCTCTTGTACTTACCGAAAAGAAATTTTTCCAAGAGACACTTTATCCGATACGATCTATGTTGATATGGAATTGAGTTTGATCTCTTTAAGCGACTTTGATGAGGTTGCGGGTCATCTAGAACTGGTTGGGACGCTTCGAATCAAATGGATAGATGACATTGTTCTTGATCCATATAAAGTCGCCGCAGCGTTAACTCCTCCAACTTACTCCTTTACAGATGTACTGATACCACAGGATGACGTGTGGAAGCCTCCAATCACGGTTTTCAATTCTGTAAAAGCTTTAAATGCAATTGGAGATTCTAATTACTACGTGAGGATAACAGTGTTGAGCTCCGGAGCACAGGCAGACATGGAGTGGTTTCCAGGAATCGTGACGAGAACCGCTTGCAACGTTGATGTTTCTAATTATCCTTGGGATATCCAGACATGCGACATCATATTTACTCCTTGGGGATATCAGCCTTCAGAAATAGACTTTAACCTGACTTCTACAGCTGTTGACATTTCTAAATTCCAAGGTAGTGATGCATGGGAAATAAAGTCTACAACCATTTCACATGAGACCAAAGGAAACTCTTCTTTCGCAAAGTACACGCTGCAACTGGCGAGGAAATCTAGCTTCTTTTTAATGTACATTGTATTACCAATAGAACTCCTTTCTTTTCTGAATTTGATGGTTTTCATTTTACCTGCAGACTCCGGGGAAAGAGTTGGCTATTCCGTTACAGTTTTTCTGACACTTGCTGTTTATGTGACAATCATTTCAGATAATCTTCCGAAAACATCAAGTCCAATGTCTATTTTCGCATACTTCATGATCACAATGCTCATGATAAGTGCCTTCATCTGCTTTGTGACTATAATATCCCTCCGCGCCTACATCCGCAATGATGAAAATCCCGTACCAAAATGGGTGAAATTATTTGTAGCCGTAGCTTATTGTCGATGTTGTATCAGAAAAAAGGGAGAAGAGGAAGAAGAAACAGTCACTAAAAGACCACCAACGCCTCCCGCCAAACCAAAAATAATCAAAGTGGACTCTGAAAATGCTGTCGGAAAATGGGCAAAGGTGAGGGAACGGGTCGCGCAGAAGAATGGCGTCTTTCCGATGAAAATGGCGGTCCTTCAGGACTACAGTGACAGCGAAGAATCTACATCAAGCGATGCTGAATCGGAGGAGGAGGAAGAAATGGAGTGGTCGGACGTAGGCACGGCTATCGATATCTTCTGCTTGTATCTGTTTTTTGCTCTCATTGCCTTAGTTTCTATTGCCTTTCTCACTCCCCTCGCATCCACTAGAATGTAATAGTTTTGAAATTAATTCAATTGCACGCTTCAGTCACGATTTTGTTTTAAATTCTGTCATCTTAGAGTTTTCATAATATGGTTTTTCTCAAACTACATTTACTCTGCAATTTTTTTTGAAAATTTTGCATGATTTTGCATAAATTCTGTTTCATTTGATTATAAAATCTCTGCCAAAAATCTGTAATATATTTTGATTTTTTATACACAGGATTAATTTTCAGTTTATCAGACATTGATTGTCACTGAGAATAATATTTAAATATACACTATAATATATGGTAAACAAAAAGCTAATACTTTACTACATTGTTCTTTAACTGTTTGTTCTAATAGTTTAAAACTGCATATCAAAATATTCTAGATGTTATATTTGCACAAACAAATACTGTATGCAGAAAAATCATTGCTCCCGTTTTATTTTTGCCCTTTTGAATTTATTATCTATTTCTTGAGATATTACAGCAAATGCTTCCACGTAAAATTGTATCTTAAAAATATAACTTAATAAAGTATCAATTCAAATAAATCACGTGCATAACTACAATATGCTTACTTACGATTGTTGTTGTTTGTGTAAAATCTACTAGTAAGTGTTATTATTTTTTTAATGATCATTCATTTTTGCAAGTTTTTTTTAATGCACAAGGTACACATTTTTCATTTTCACAAAAATGTATAATAAAGAGGCATCAAAAATCCCCGAAAGATTTTTATAAATTGCAGCAAAAAGCTCTTTATCTTATTTTTATTTCACATCTTAATAACCGGAAAATTAAAGTTCCTCAAAAAATATCAAGTAGTCAGCGTTATTTTATTCTTTTCCATTAAAATGCGTAATCACAAATTAAGGTATATTCAGGGGAAAAGATTTTATTTGTGGTCTTTTTGGGGGGAGGGGGGCTAATTACAGATCGATCGACAAAGAACAGATTACAGTAGGTAGACATTTTGAACGACTCGCCGATATAAAAATCCATTAGAGAGATACAGAGAAAAAAAAGAGATACTTTTGCCATGGAACAAAATTATATTTTTAAATCCTACCGATTGTAATCAGCTACGAAAAATTAATATATTATTTTTTAAAATATGTATGAATATATATATAAGGTACTTCTTTAAATCTCTTTTTTATTTTCATACGGAATAAAAAAAGTCATGTACTAACAGTCTTGTTTAAGATTTTTAATCTGAGGAAAAAAAGCACTCAGAAAAGCATACAGAAAATATTAGACCTCTATCGAGGATATCAATCGAGGATATCAATTATCAAATAATGAGTCGTGGTGTTTGCATTCATTGTTATGAAACAAACTGAAGTCTGATCAGGAGGATTTAAATTTGAGTTTTATCGGTATGAATCTGGACACCTTTGTTTCAAGATGAACGTTTGATTAAATGTCGAAGTAGATTCATTCTAACAAAAAATTAAACCAAATTGCTCACGTAATTTTAAACGACTCCATAATAATGAAGACATCACACGAATTGTAGGATCAAAATGGCGGATAAGTGTTTCTTTTCTGTGATATTTCTTATAATCTGTTGTCTTACTCTCGTTTTATCCAACACTCCTACAAAATTCAAAACCTGGATGGCTAGCGAGCCATACTTATCTTACAACAAGCGAATTTTTCCACGCCTGAATCAAAATGACAATGTTACTGTGGAAATCAAATATTACCTCATCGCCATCAACGGTTTTGATGAAGTGGCTGGACAAATGGAAACTGCGGGCTACATGAAGGTCAAGTGGAACACGGAACTTCTAACTTGGTCCTCAACAGACATTCCGTCTATTACCTTACCACAAGATAATTTCTGGCTTCCATCTTTAGTGGTCTCTAATTCTGTGAATTCGCTTTTTGAACTGGGGCATAAGAGTTACCCCGTTAAGATAGACAGTAATGGGGACTGTGAATGGACTGTGGGGATAGTGGCCAAGACAGCTTGTGCAGTTGACGTTTCTTATTATCCATTCGACGTTCAAAGTTGTAAAGTTACGTTAAATCCATGGGGATTCAATGATAATCAGGTATATTTATGATAATTACAAAATTATTCATTGATATATTTATAATTCACTTGTCATAAATGTATCTTTATTATTCCCTTCAAAAAGGGTTTAAGATACATAAATGATTGTTAATATACGTGTATCAAGTAAAATGCAATTAATAAAGATATGTTTTAATCAATTCAATGTCTTTCAGATTTATCTGATGGCTACAGAAACTTCAATCGATCTGACTCATTACATGGAGAATGTCCAGTGGGAAATTGTCCAGACTACAGTGGTATCAAAGTCCGTCAGCAGCACATCCTTTCTGAACCTACAAATAGAAATGAAGAGACGCCCAGGCTACTTCATTGTTAACATGGTCATCCCTATACTTATTCTTGGACTTCTTAATGGTTTGGTCTTTCTTTTACCAGCAGACTCGGGAGAAAGAGTCGGGTTCGCGATTACAGCTTTCCTCACATTTGCAGTATTCTTGACGATGGTCTCCGCAAATTTACCCAAAGCTTCGGAACCTATGTCCCTTTTGTGTTATTTCTTGACTTTAATGTTAATCATGAGTGCCTTGTCCTGTGTCATCACAATTATGACTCTGAGGGTTTACCATCAAGATGAAGGTTCTGAAGTCCCAAAATGGCTTCGACACGTCGTCTGCTTTCTCAACTTTGAAAAGTTTAAGAAATGGTTCTGTTCGTCGAAAAGAAGCAAAAATTCTATCCACGCTGACAATGAGGCTTTTGAAGATGATGAAGACGACGACGAAATGGCGCCTCCACTCCAACAGAAGATCGGGTTCGGTGATGACAAGTCTGAAGCCTCGTCAGAGGACACTAAAGAAGAAGAGGAAGACGACACGGCACATGTCACATGGATCAAAGTCGGCAAAACTCTGGACATTTTCTTCTTTACGCTATTTGTGCTTGGAACTGTAATCATCACAGTTTTCTTCTTGGTGCCATTGGCAACGGAATCATCCACTTCGTAAAACTTATCTTGTTTTTTCTTCTTTTTATTGCACTTTTCACATTTAGAAAAGCATTTGTTAACATTTCTGTTTTTGACATTTATATTTTACTTTATCTTTTAAACATTTGTATACGTACAATAAAAAAAACATTGTCTTAATTTTGTTTTTAATACTATCTATGTAGGTTTATCGGTTGTAAACTATAGTTTACAAACCGTAAACTATAGTTAACAACGTTAATCTATATTTATCTGTAAACCATAGTTTACGCGAAATCTAATACTATATCACGATTGCAAAACTATTCAAAAAACCTATAGTTTAAGTTGCTGATAATCTATGTTTATCAACATACATATTGTGAAGAGTTGCTGATAATCCATACATATTGTGAAGAGCGGTTAATGTAATGTGCGGTTCCATTAATGTAATGTAAGAAAATGTACGGACAAATAAAAGTTACAAGTCGAAAATATTAAACAATATACCAGTAATACGAGTACGTAGAAATTATAGTTTTGAGTGTTTCTTTCGACAAAAATACAGGTTAAAGAAATGTTTCCCTTTAAAATAAAAACAATTAATTGAAAGTTGTTCGTTTTCTTATTCATTTCAATATCTTGTAGATTAGCAACTTTCCAGTAAACAATTAATCAACAATATGGAAAAAAGGCTACTGAAACAGATACTGTATCTCATCAATGCATTCCTTAAAAATCACCTTTAACACGTTGTTCAAATAACTAGTATATCGAGTACGAGGGTTGATCACAACTTGACACTTCTATAAAATCTTTAATGCTAGTAAACAGAAGTTTTCAACAATACTGCTAATACCTCTATCTATTTTGACTTTAATCCTAAATTGTCATTAAGATTATACAATACTTTAAAAAAAATACTGAAGTTAGCTTCGCAGGTACAGGTATGACGTTTCTTTTGACATTCATTTCGAATCTGTAACACAAGATCAACAGCAAAATGGATTTATTTAGAAGTATAATTTGGACAAGTTAACATAATTTTAATATTAAAAACTAAAACTTGACAGTTTACAACAAAGTCTAGTAAAGATTATTAATACAGATGTATGAATCAAAGGAAAGGGTAAGACAGTAGGTCAATAAATAGAAGATGAGTCTGATAAGTAACGTCATTATGACGTCGGTACCAATATTGCCGTGCGGCGATCGACAAAACCTCATTTTAGTGAGTACATTTATCTTCATATTTAAAGAGGTGTTTTAAATAATTGAACGAAATTTAAGGCAAAAATCAAACTAGATAGGATTGTTTTTAAGTGAATTTTGTTTAAAAACATTTGATTATGAAAGACTTTATAGTAGTGTGAAAATATTTTTGGATCAACTCTATTCTCTTTTCATGACTTTATGAGTCCGAGTTATTTGTGATGGAAATTCTATGGCTGTGAATTTAATTGAATACAGCCATCAAAAAGAGGATCTCTTAACATCATTATAAGATTGCAATTTCTAAACGATGTTACACTTTACTTCTTATTTTAGGTGTCTAGCTATTTTGGTAACACTAGAACTTATTCCTTGTTTTAAAGAATGAAATTGCAGATACGAATTATTTAAGAAATTTTACAAATTTGAAAAAAAGGATTTATTTATCAATTAATTCTGCATCGTTTCCCTTGTTTAAACCTGAATTTTGCTTCATATTTAAAGCGTACGTTAAAAAAGCTTAAATATCTGTTCATGTCAATGATCAGCAGGGTCAATAAGATATTTAACTGAATATTCGACAATTAAGACTATTGTTTTGATTTAAACGACCAATGATTTATTATCATGCAAGGTTGTATGGCGCATGTGCCGTACAAAACATTATTCTAACGTGAATGAAAAGCTGAAAACACCGAGGAGGAAAAAGAAACAGAAAATATGAGATTCGTCAAAAGAAAAATACTTCTAGGATTTTGCTTGGTAATTTTATGCTTATCATTGACTGTAGATTGCCAGCAGAACCCAGGACCCTCGGATTTTAAGGCATGGTTGGGACAAGCTCCATACGATTCTTACAACATGAAAGTTTTCCCGCGAAACAACCAAAATGACAACGTCACGGTAGATATATCATTCTTCCTGATCGCCATCACTGACTTCGACGAAGTCGCTGGACAAATAGAGATGGTGGCATACGTAACGGCCAAGTGGGAGAATCAGCTTCTCATATGGTCCAGTGTTCAAAGTCCGATGGTGTCCCTGCTTCTTCCACAAGATTACCTGTGGAAACCATCGTTAGTCTTATCCAATTCTGTCGAATCCTTGAAAGAACTCGGGGACCAAAGCTACAGGATTCGTATAGACAATTATGGGAATCACGAATGGGTGGTCGGGATTGTATCGAAGACGGCATGTTCGGTTGATATTACTTACTATCCTTTTGATAAACAGTCCTGTAACATTACTTTTAATCCATGGGGCTATACCCAAGATCAGGTAAGACTTTTGCTAATTAAAAATCAACTTTATTTTTTAATTATATACACGTTTTTGTTCTGTCGTTCAGGATTTTGAGACTTTTTCATTTGAGAGTGTAGGGTATGCTTTCAACGTTTGTTTTTCAGGTAATTGCTATTGCTCCTGAGTAAAGCAATATTCATGCGTTTTTCTGATCATGTAATACTTATTTTTTTTATTTTACTTGATAATATCATAGATTGACCTGGTCACTGAAGATACCACAGTTGACTTGACCCATTACCAGGAAAACGTAGAGTGGACCATCTCTAGCACCGTGGTGGATAAAATAATTCTGAAGAATAATGTCTACCTCAACTTTGTTCTCAAACTAGAAAGGAAACCTGGGTACTTCATCATCAACATGATTATTCCTATACTTATTCTCAGTCTCTTGAACGGACTTGTATTTTTACTTCCGGCGGACTCTGGTGAGCGTGTAGGGTATGCCATTACAGCTTTCCTCACTTTTGCAGTTTTTCTTTCCATGGTTTCTGAAAACCTTCCGAAAGCGTCCGAGCCTATGTCTATGCTGTGTTATTTCCTTACACTGATGTTGTGTTTGAGTGCACTATCCACAATCATCACAATCCTAATTCTCCGAGTTCATCATCAGCATGAGGAGTCGGAATGCCCGAAATTCCTACGCCACATCATCGCATTTATTAAGTGTGATAAATGCAAAAAGTGGTGTTGTAACAAGAAAAATGTCAAGGAAATTAACCCGGATGACGAAGAGGAAGAAGAGGATGAAAATGGCGACCTCGGAGAGAACCCGGATGACACAAAACATATTACATGGAAGGTTGCAGCCAGGGTTTTGGACTATTTCTTTTTCCTTGTATTTCTTGGAGCAACGTCGGCTATTTCTGTTTTGTTTCTTATTCCACTTGCAATGGCTGGTTGAGAGACAGATAGGGAGAGAGAGAGAAAAAGAAAGAAAGAGAGAAATAGAGAGAGTGTGTGAATAACGTCATTATATTAATGTAGCTTTGAAAATTAAATTGTAATTTCGTTTATTACTTGTACATTGTATTATTGTTTGTTGCCTTTATGATTTTGTTACAAGTGTATGTTCATAGTTGTGTACCCGTAACTATGAAAAGATACGCAAAAATAATTACGTAAATAAAAAGTTGTTTCACAGAGTATATTAAAATTTATATAACTTAATTTGTTTTATGGAAAGAGATAGCTGCAGATTTGTAGCTCTCCGAAAAAAAAATTATATTGAAAGACCGGAGAGCTACAGTGCCACCCATTGAAAAAACTGTATATTTATTGCGCACAAAATAGTGCGCTCGGTTCTTGATTAATTCTTCCTTATTCTTACCTCAACTGCAAAAAAGGGTAGATTTAAATAAATCCTTTCTCCTCTATCAAGTTCTCTTGTAGTTGACATCTGAACGAAGCATATTGGACCGAATTATCTTTGAAACCAAAATGGCAGTATGAATAAGTGAAATGTTCTCTCATTACAATATCAGGGTCAGGAGGACCGATAACAACAATTATGAGGAGTGTTTGGTTGTGGAAACAGCGAGAAAATATGTGAGGAACAGTTGGTAATATTTTGAGATCACAGTTTTAAAAACATGGAGAAATAAATCGAGAACCGAGCGCACTTTTTTGTGCGCAATAAATATACAGTTTTTTCAATGGGTGGCACTGTAGCTCTCCGGTCTATCAATATATTTTTTTCGGAGAGCTACAGATCTGCAGCTAGGAAAGAGAGAAATTGTCGATGGGGTTTAAGTTAAAAGTAGGAAGTTTTAGTCGTGGCTTCCTTTTTTAATGTCTTCATACAAAATGTAATTTATCTCAAATTTTAAAGTTAATTTTTCTAAATTTTGTTGTGTTTATGTTAAGTACATGAAAATCGGATACAATATAATTTCAATTAGATGCAATTGTCATTGTTTTTATTTTATTCAAATCATACAAAAATATATTAGTGTTCATTCGAAATAATTATTTGCTTTTTGTTACATTTTGCACATTTGATCACCGCCAATATGGTTATTTTATTTAATATATAAAGAATTATATTTTATTACTGATAACGTTAAAATTGATTTAAAAGAAATTGAATTGTAGCGATAGGGTATGTCAGTAAAATTTCCAAACCTTGGGTTAGAATAGATTGAGTTTAAAACTTTAAAAGTGCTTACAAAGCCGCGCTCTATTAAAATCATATCTAACAAAAGGTTAATCTGTTGGATATACATGTACAATGTGAACCGTTGTCTAAGAATGGGATCAGCCACTTTAAACCTGTAACGTTTATAATTACATATTAATTACCACACCAAAAAAATGTTGTCCTTTTAAATTGAAATGTTTTTCAGATAATGCAACATTGATGACCCATTGTGACCCATATCTGTGTTCTATATCTCATTTTTCAATCAAATAAACTGTTTTTGAAGTCATGACATAGGAGTTTAGCCTTCTGGAAAATGGCGTATCACGAATCTGGCAAGATATCACGTCCAAATATCCTAAAACAATCGCTATGTGCACTATTTTTTGGCCATATTGATCGTGTTCGATTAAGCGCATCATTGACGAACCAAGATTATATATGAATAACTTTATCTTTGTTGCCCCAAGGTGTAATACATTTTGTGCCAATAGGGATTTAAAAATATAGATGTCATTACGTTTATACGTAAAACAAAGATAACAGATATGCATTAAGTCGCTAATTGCAAACCAAAATCCTTAACTACAATTTAGTTAAGCCGTGTTTTAACGGATTTCAAAACGCAAAATACATAGTCCCAATTTACATGAAATATATTTATCCGTAGTGGGATAGGCCGATTACATTAAAAAAAATTAACCAAATGTTTTTAAGAATTTTATGAATTACTGAGTATATGTACCCAGAATGATAATCTGTTTATTTGATTTCAAACAAGATTACAGATATACGACTCAATAAATCTTACATAATGATTGAATGAGAACTCTAAATATGTTCTGGTCCAAGTTATTATATTAATATATATAAATTAAATCAAAATTAGGGTTAATTTTTAATTGAAATTTTAACTACCTTCATAGTTCGAAGGGGAACAACTCCGTCGCCTGTCAAATGTATAATATTGCGCATGCCTTAAATGGATTGTAAATAAATAAAAGAAAAAACAAGATAAGTTTACTGTAGTATAGTATTAGAATCTTGTTTGGTGAATATATAATTTCCTCATTGACATATAATCAAGTATTCGAAAAATAAATCACTCTGTTGCGACGTTTGTCGTGGAAATTGACTAGTAATCTCCTTCGAACACAATCACGTCTTTAAAGACACTATATTAACAATGAACCTCATCGGCGACTTTTCTTATCCTTTCCGACAGTGTTCTTTTTTCCAACTTCAGGACCTTGTGCTTTTTGCATCCAGTCTGGGGGATCCCTTAACGAAGAACGACGCCGTTCCAAATACTTCTTGTCTGGTGTTTCCAGGGTAACGGATCCTCTCCTGCCATTTCCGGCACCGCCCAAGAATAAACCACCAGTTAAGGATCCGCGCCTTTCGAGACCTCTCAGTTCCGAAGCATCTTGCTGTAGAGATCCTCGTCTTCCAGCATGAACCGGTTTTTCGTTCTTGGCAACTGGGAGCACAATTGGTTCTTTATTTTTTGGATCTTTTTTATCCTTTTTATTTCGACTTGTCTTTTTGTTCTTATTTGCATTTGCATTTAAGTTTAGTTTGGCAAGTTCTTCTTTTACACTGTAAACTAATTTTTCATTAGAAAGATTTGCTAGATTCTTCGTGTCTTCTTTATCAATCCTCTCTTCCTTTGTATTCTGAGGCCATTCATTTATTTCGGTTTCCGGAGGACTCTCCACCTTTTGTCTTTCTATTTCACGTACCTGTTGTTCGTAAACTTCTTGATTCCTTTGATATTGGAACTTTTTTTCTTTTTGAACTTCGCTAGACGCTTCCGCTTTCACTTTCTCTAAAGAAATAATGATTCCATCCTTAGCTAACCTATCCACTTGTTTTTCCTCTAAAGTCTCGATCCTATCGAGGCACTGTTTTAACCGAATTCGAAAATGCTTAACTCGAAGCTGACGTTTTATTTCCGATTTTTGAATAGCCTCCTTAATCTTAGCGATCCTCTCATCTATATCATCCGTCGGAGGAAGATCGGAAATATCCGAAGAGAAAGAAATTTTCCTCACAGGAGACTGTGCAACTTCCGTCATGTTAGTTTCTCTAATTCAAACTCAAGCACCTGTATAATGTTGAATAATGCATGCAGCAAAATGTGATTTTCAGAGATTTGTGCATTTATAGAGGGATTAATAACGAACTTAAAATAATCATTTAAGCCATTTACTTTTTGCCGAGTCAGATGAATCACCGATTATCGGGTATTATTTGAATATATAAACTTGTTTTCGTGTAAGGCATTAGTATGTCCAATTTAGGGATTTTATCAGTACACATAATCTTGTTTATTAAGTTTATGGTATTAAATAACAGGTACACATTCACTGCAAAATTTTCCCACCATTTTTACAAGAAATAGAATGTTTTCCATGAGCACTTGTACGTCAAAGGCTTTGTTCTTAATATCTTATTGAGGTGTCAAGATTTGAAGTAGTAATAAAACGAATTAACACAGCCTCTTAATAAATGTGACATTGACTACTTACTCAGCCTTTGGCATTTGGTTTGAAAGAAGCTTACTGGGCACCTGATCCCACCTCTGGTGTTTGCAAAGCTCCGCGAAGGAGTTGAAGAGAATAAAGTAACGGCTTCTGTGCGTGTGAGGTGTGTTAGAGTGTCCTGTGAGAAATGAAATTATCATAATTTGCATCGAAATCGATGTCAAATGTTGTCTATAGATTTATAGATATGCTCTTTGCGAGAGGAAACTTCGTTTTGCGGTATCCTGTTTCTGTTTCAGCGGCCCTCCTCCATGTGTCCTATGGTCTTACAGGCTTCTTTCCAGGTAGTTTACTTTTCATGGCTCTTATTTGTTGTCCTTTCTTCCTTTGCTGAAATATAAATATAACCCGCAGCATCTACTGAGACCGGAACCTCAGTTTAAACGATCCAATCCGAAGGTCCGGTCTCAACGTCCCGCAGTGGCACCGGTATTCAAACCCGTGACGTAATCATCAACTCCTTACTACGCAACTCGAGAGCAAACGCTGTATTTATGCACTGCTTTACGTTGGCGACTTTAAAACAAAATCTTTTTTTTTAGAAATAATAAAGGTCCCAACCTCTACGCTGCGCCCCTCCCCACTTTCTATAGGTCTGATCAGTGAGATGAATTCAATGTTTACTTTAGATAGGCTATGATAATATATTTACATCCACTGAATATTTTCTCCTTTATTTCTTAAGAAAACCCATTGCGTTAATTTACAAGGCATGTCGCCTGTAAATTTCTTGATCAGTGGCTGTTCCATCAATAAAACGAAGAGCATCATTAATACAATAATTTTTCTTTTTTCCTAAATTAAATGATTATTTAAACAGATATAAATATAAACAATAAAACTTTGTTGTTATTACATTTTTGCAGAAAAAAATTACATATTTAATTATGTATTTTTTCTTCAACAGCTGCGACCGTTACATTTTGTAAATATCATCAAGAAATTGTATCAGGGCATTTCAGCTGTACATGTATTACCTCCGGGATAAACTTGATTAACATATTATCTGTACTTTGACTTAACTAGATAATAACTATCTAGATCAAATATCTACTTGTTAATACTCATTTTTGCACGGTCTACAGAAACAGATATTTTAAAAAAAAATGCTCTTTTTTCTGTTGATCGTTGCTGCTTGTAATGGATTGCTTCTTAATGGGGACGGTGGAGATCTTCCTGACGCCTCCTTGGATCATCGCATCCAAGACATAATGGCAGAAATCATCAGGCTGCAACGAGATATTGCTGATTTAAACAAACAAAATACTGATTTAAATAATCAAATCGGTAAGAATTTCGATCATTTATCCTGTGATGTAAATACACGTACTACATTTACTGTATTTCCTTAAAAATATTAATAAATAGTCATATAATGTTTGTGTAAAAAGCAATATAAAATCGTAAAATATGTTAATATTTGAAATTTACAGCTACGATGAAAGCCAAAGACCTGAGTGTTGCTTTCTTTGCCTATCTTAGCAATGATATAGTGCATCCATCTGCCGGTACAAAGATGACTTTTCACGGATTAGATACTAACATTGGTAGTGCATATGATTCTGCAACAGGAATATTTACAGCACCAGTATCAGGGACATATAATTTCGCATTCACTGCGTCCGTACCCCCGAACCCCTCTTCTCATCTAGTCCATATATTCTTGAAGAAAAATGGAAAAAAAGAAATGTACATATTTCTGGATTACCATACTCAATTTTGGTTACAACGAAGTTCTTCAACTGTATTACATCTGAACAAAGGTGACCAAATTTGGATGGAAATTGGTTCAGTTAGTGGCCAAATTACCGTGGCGGGTTATTCTTCCGCAGAAGATAGATACCATACTCATTTTTCTGGTTTTCTTATTCATGCAGATTAAAACTGTGTACCATTAGTGAATTTTACCTGATATTTGTGAACTACATGTAATATCTGATTTTTCCTTCAAATTCTTGATTTTTTTTTCAAAAAAAAAAAATTAAATAGATAAATTTAAAGCATTACAGAATTCCATTAACGAAAGCCAATTGCCTGCTGACTTTTAAAATGATTTGATAAATGTAAGCGAAATAACCCAAAAGTGCGATTCAATTACACAATATTTTATGTACTTTCAGTCAATTTATATGAGTAAATGATATAAATACACGTATTTATAAATAATGTTAACTTTGTTAATACTTGGATTAACAGATGCAAAACTTACTCATGTGATGCTCAGTGTATTTGTTCCGCAGTAGTTCATCCAAACTTCCACGAGAGTTCGATTGTGTGCAGAAACGCAGAGGACTATGGGTAGTTTGCCGTTTGATCTGTAAGATTTCCAGATGCGCAAACTAAGCTTCTCGAAGAAGCTTTTTAAGGGGCCGGAGGGAAATGGGAAATATTGCATGTTTCAATTCCTATATCTGTAGAGAAGGTGTAGAAGGAGTTTAGGGGATCGAAGGTGTCTAGTACTAGTAATCTCTGACATCGGCCTGGGATAACATTCCTGATAAAATATTTATCCCTCAATTTGTAATTAACTGAATATGATTATTTTAATCGTTTACCCGTTGCATTGAGTAAAGGTTAAACATGTTTAAAATGTGTTCTATCACTTTTTAAAATTACATTATTGTCATAGTTTCTTTTGCAAGTTTGTTGATACCCGAGTTAACTAGACATATACCCAAAATAAGACCCCTCAGAAAGCAACCCATTTACGTCCACTGCTATCACCAATTCTTGACATACTTAGATAACTGCAGTGATGACCAATGGAAAATCAGATCCTCTCCAACATGTTCTCAAGTTTTGAGTAACAAACGAAGATTATCCACTAGAATCTGAAAGATTTCGCACCACCTCCTCATTTCAGATACACATTCAGAACACAATGTTGTTTATTTTCTTGCTATGCTTTGCTGTGTGCGAGGGACTTCTTGTTAATGGAGATGGAAGCTCGGTGCCAAATGCTGCCATGGAGCAGCATATCCAGAACATGATGGAAGAAATTGTACGTCTTCAGCGAGATGTTGTGGAATTAAACAAAGAGATAGGTAAATATAACATTCTTCCTTCGTAATGAATGCTAGTGACACGTTTTACTGAAATTATTGAATTCAGAATAGAATGAAATTCTTTACTTACAGCAGACATGAAAGCCAAAGATCAAAGCGTGGCCTTCTTTGCCTATTTGGTAAACGACCTTGTGACTCCAGCAGCCGGTACAAAGCTCGTGTTTGGAGGAACGGAACTGAACATGGCCAATGCCTATGATGCAGCGCAAGGGGTATTCACTGCACCAACATCAGGGACATACCACTTCACATTTGTTGGCTCTTCGCCAGCTCAAACTACACCACACGGACTGCATGTCTATTTGAAGAAAAATGGCAAAAACGAAATGTACGTATTTCTGGATGGAAACACACAATACTGGTTGCAACGGAGTTCTTCCACTGTGGTTCATATGGTGAAAGGAGATCGGGTTTGGTTGGAGGCCGGTGGGGATTCCACTTTAGGGGGACACAGACAGTCGGACGATGCCTATCACTCACATTTCTCTGGGTTTCTTATCCAAGCTGATTGAAGCACTAGTGAATAATTTTCAGTGCTCTTTTTCAAAACAATTCATCACTTTAGCTATATAAAAAATAAAACCTCTCGAGGTACATGTATTAAAGCTTTTGCGTTTCTGGTCTTTGAAATCTTCACTATTTTTTTTTTTGGGGGGGGGGGGGGGTACTTTACGCTTGTTGAAATCATCCTCTAAAAGTGAGGGATATCAAGAAGGTTTCTAAAATGCATGCCACATTTAGGTGCATTATTTCCTAACGATTTTCAGTTTGGAATTTTACTTGAAGGGCTGTTGGAATGAGTGGAATGTCCGTCAGATACTAGTATTTGTTGCCTAGCAGTGTCCCGCGGATAAGTTTTGTTCGCCAGTGTAACGGAGTTGATGGTAGAGCAGGGGGTTAGGAACAACAAGAGACCTATTGGCTTAAACAGTCATTTGAATATACTACTACATTTTAAAGTATCCATCAAAGTATAAAACTTGGGATATTGTGAGCAAGTACATATACACAAAATACAACCCTAAAATAATTTTTATTTCAAGTACCCATTTATATTTTGTAAATGTGACCTTGAATCTACCAAAAAGTATTTGGAAAAAACTCTCTCTGGTCATAAGTTGTGAAATTTGTGGCCATAAGTGAGTCTGTAGTATGAACAAGAATTTTACATTTTTTTCTGCGGATGGCCTTGAACTAATTGGCGGAATGACAATTGTTTCATATTATGACGCACCCTCAGATCAATCTTTGTATCAAGTATGTACTTCCAATGATTTTCTTGTCAGCAAATACAATTTATCATTGAGTCAAATGGTGACTGACGTTTTTTATACTAATTGTTTGTCCATTATTTATACACTGAATTGAGACGGTTATTTCTTGATCATGACAAGGAGCACACGGCGGGTGTGACCGGTCAGCAGGGGGTGCTCACTCCTCCATGGCACCTAATCCCACCTTTGATGTTTCGGAGGTCCGTATTTGCTCTGTTCCTATTTTGTATTGTTTTATGGACATATCCTTCTTTTACAAAGATACCGCTATGATAAGATGGCACGGACAAGATGATTCCGATGTATACCCCAACTTCATTTGTCGTGTTAGAAAAAAACAAAATAAACTGTTTAAGGAAGCTATTTATGTTACCCAAAAAGAAAAACAAAGATGATCAGAGAGAGATCAACACAACAATAAGTCTAGAACTCATTAATGAAACATATGGAGATAACGAACAGTATTCAAGATCAAAAATCCATAAAACAATACAAAACAGGAGCAGAGAAAACACCCACCTCCAAAACATCAGAGGTGGGATCAGGTGCCATGGAGGACTGAGCATCCCATGCCGATCGATCACGCCCGCCGTGTGCTCCTTGTCATGATCGGGGAAAATCCGTCGTTAAGTCAGTGTATAAATAATGGATTAACAATAAGTACGTATGGAAAACGTCAGTCATTAACAAATCTTGAAATAGGTCTATTCACTTGCCAGAACTTAAAACCCCCTCCCCCCAACCCAATCCAACGCCAATTGTCACCATCACCAGCCTGACTAGACAAAACAAAAGCATCATCATAAAAACTAATCCCATTGGCCTCTTACATTGACCTTTCCTGTCCTTTGGTGAACATTTAATGTATAAAGATACGGCATTTTTGGTCTTTTTATCAGTTGTTTACAATTCTACATGATCATTAAACCTATGAAACTACTTTTTGTACTATATATAATAAAAATCCTTCCTTGTACCATTCCCTAACTCAATCGAGCTTTCAACCATATATTACCTACATTGATTAATTATAAAAGATGATCAGAGATGAATAGCAAAAAGAGGGTCAAATACCTTCAATTTTAGGAACAGAGATAACGATTTCCAAAGAATTCATTCTATTTCAGGGGTCATGAAATTCACAATTCTGGAAGAGACACCGTTGAACAGTATAACTATGCACTTGTTTGTTTATACCCAAGCGAGATTTTCAAAGAAATAATGCACATTCACTATATTCAATTTCACTTTTATTTACTAATTCACCAGTCATGTTGTTACGACCATGTAAGTTAATAAATATAAAATGAGAAGTACAATGTGATATCATATATATATTACTTAAACACTTACTTCAGTGTTTTATATAGAATGATGACTGCACGTTTTCAGATTACTAAAACGCGTGATAAAAAAAAAACATATAGAAGTGTACATGCAGTAAATTCAACTTTGTTTACAAGTTTTAGTTATAAACAAACATTTAGCAAACAGTATAATACGAACAGAGATGAATGTACTCGTATCAATATATCAAATACATGTACATGTATGTGTTATTGCGCTTAATTTTTAGGACAAAATTAAAAACATTCATAAACTTTTCACACATTCTTCTAGCTATACTGAATGAACTGCATAGACAGCATAATAAAATATTTAACAATAATTTTTTCAACATGTTAACATCAATTTTTCGTAAATCTTTATACAAGGGTACATGTATAACACTATACAGAATGTATTCCATTTTCTACAACAGTTTTGCAAAAGTTCGGGAAATAACATTCTTTTGAAATACATGGATTTGAAAATCCGCCCGCTTCAATTTCGAAAGATTCTTTAAAATTCTTAAATATTCTTTTCTAGATTTAGAACATACAGATTTATTGGAAATATCAAGTGCAAGTAGTCTTATATTTCATTTTTTTAATTTATCAATAAATCAATATATAATCAATATTGCTACCTTCCTATAGACCCCTCCCCCCTTACAACCAAGGGCTGCTTTAAATTTCACAACTTTGGAAGACTGGGGCACTTTTGTTTATTATAACTGATCGTAACCATACATTTCGGTAAGAAAATAAAACTTTGAAAGAATTAATGCATTTTCATCATAATTTACAGGCTATATGATCATTAGAGCCCTTTGTGGCAACGCACTTTGAAAAAATTACGCACTTTGAAAAATTTTTTCAAAGTGCGTTAATTTTTGGGACCATGTTAACGCACTTTGAAAAAAAATTTTTTTTTTCAAAGTGCGTTAATATCGACCATATTAACGCACTTTGAAAAAAAATTCTGCATGGCTTAGTCAATATTCCTACAAATCTCAGGTATGATAAATTATCATTTGAACCTGATTTATACTTTTTGTCCCCCGCTTGAAAAGTGGGGGACATTAATTTGGGATCTGTCCGTCCGTCCGTCTAGCTGTCCGTCCATCCGTCTTTCTGTAACGCTTTCGTTTCCACACGATATCTCGACAACCTTTGAGCTTTTGCAATGAAATTTAACATAACAGAATCCTTGTGGCCTAAGGAAGACCCCTTTTGAATTTGGGGTCAAAAGGTCAAGATTCAAGGGCGTAAAGAACTACGAAGGATAGTATTTTTCTTCCGCCTATCTCTAAGTCAATTCTCAAAAGTTAACATATTGCAATGATTCTCAAAATTTTTATAGATATTCATATGAATTTTCATAAAACTTTACTTATTTGGGATACCAAAGAGAGATAACTCTATATTTTTGGCAAAACTTGTGTTTTTCACTATAGAAATCAACGGAAAACTGAAAATATTGTTAAAACATCTCCCCCCCCCCCCCCGTGAAAAAAAAATTCCTTATTTACAGGTAATATGGACTGTCATTTTACAAATTTATGCCAAAGCTTTTTGTGTTTCACGGGGGGGGGGGGGGCATATGTTTATAGACAAATCACGAAAAAAATTGCTTATTTTTCACCAATTTTAAAGCTATTTAAAACTAAATAATTGTATTTTATTAATTTATATATGCTTTATTTATTTGCGTAAGACATGAGAAAAGATATTAGATACATGTTATCATATTTATGATTATTTCAAAATATGGCGATTCTTGAAAGTTCATCACTATATCCCATCATACGTTGCGAGGGGATAATACTGTTGTCTATTTCTAAAATATATGTCAAATTCCTTTTGTTTCATGAAAATTTTTTCAAAGTGCGTTAAGTGTTTACATGGTGTAAAATTATGATGTACAGTCTTAACGCACTTTGAAAAAATTTTTCAAAGTGCGTTGATTTTCCCAAATTCAACGCACTATGAAAAAATTTTTCAAAGTGCGTTAACCTGGTCCCAAAAATTAACGCACTTTGAAAAATTTTTTCAAAGTGCGTAATTTTTCAAAGTGCGTTGTAACAGCCCTTCCTAACTCCAGAACACCTGACCCTAGGTTCATGAATTTCATAATTTTCGTTGAGATTCAATGCTAAATATAATCATACCATGATCGAGTTTTCAAGACTGCGCTGTGCAAAGAAGAAGATTTATAAAGATTACACTAATTTGGATATGTTTAGTCTAGCCCCCAAGGCCTCCGTGAAGGGGGCTACAGCAAATTTAACTGATAGGATTGGTTAATTAAATTTGTTTCGGAGAAGAAGCTGAAAATGTTCACAGTCATGTTTTTGACGATGAACGAAAAAACGGATGATTTTTTAATAGCAATAAGACACCCATGCAGATGACCTAAAGAAAAAAAATGGAACAAAAGCTTGACATACGTTGACGTCAAATATTTGTTTTTGGCAGATAAAAACTTGGAAGATGATTTGCAATTAGTATCATCACTATGATGTAATGTGTCTGATTTATCACAGCAACGAAATCAAGATCGTGAACACATCATTCTGATCGATTTAAGTATTTCTTTCGTCCCACTAGGAGAAATAGGGTTACTAGTAATGTGTATATGTCCACTCTACTGAGACCAACATTGAAACATCCCAAACTCCTCCCGCAAAGACAGGGATTCTCACACGAATGAGGGATGCGTGGAGGAAAATAACGAAATATGAAGACATTGTGTTTACCTCCAGTCGCAAGAATCCTCCGATTCTTCAACAGAAGATTGTTCTGAGTTAAAAAAAAAATCATATTCCCTATCAGTTCCGAGTTCCATAGCTTTGTCGACAGATAAAACACCATCCTTGTTTTCAGGTGTCGCAAGCCTGTCTGCGACTTGTCTTTTAACATTGGATGAAGATTCCGAAAAAGTCTTGACTGTTTGTTTTGATTGGTGAATGAAATAAAGGTAAAAATAGGAATTACTATTTAAAATGTATTCCAAATATTTCACAAAACTTTGAAAATAATGTAAATCTGTTCACAGGCCTTCTGATCGCTTTGATATGACAGACATGTATGAAAAAATATTTTTATACATTTCAGTCAGATCAAAGCGTTCTGAAAAATCTGTGAAAAGAAGCGGATCGTCATCCTTGGCAAGAAAAGATGACTTTGAAAGAGGAAGGGAAATGAATTAAGCATTTTCACAACGACATAATGTGACAGGGACATCACAATAGTCCTGATTTATCTCTGCAAAAAATGGAGATTGTAAACAAACCTCGTCGATTCAAGAATTTTTTCCGACTCGCTAGAAGGAGAAATCGGTTCAATGTGTACGTTGACGCTACTGACATCGAAACATCCCAAGCTTCTTCTGCAGAGACAAGGATTCTCAAATGAGGGATTCCTGGAGAATAAAGAAAATTGTAAGAAATCATTTTCACCCTCTGCCGCAAGAGTCCATCGATTCTTTACCGGAAGCTCATGCTGAGTCAGAAAGCCCACCTCACCTCTCAGTTACAAGCTCCATGTTTTGTCAATAGATAAAACCGAGCTCATCCTTAAATTCAATATTCGGAAGTCCGGTTGCGACTTGCCTGTAAACATTCGATGAAGATTCTGAGAAGGTTCTACAATTGCTTGGTTTGAAAGGTGAATGAAATAAAGGTAATAATAGCAATTACTTTTAAAATATATTCAACATTTATCGTAAAACTTTGAAAATACATCAAGTCACAGGTCTTCAGATCGCTTTGATCTGAGCTACGAATTGTATTTAAGAAAATATTTTTAAAGATGTCGGCCAGATCAAAGTGATCCTAAGGCCTCTGGGGAGAAGAGGATGGTCACCCTTGGCTAGCAAAAGATAATTTGCAAAGTATCTTCACAGTGTTCTGACGTCAAAAAATCCTAATTTAACTAATCAACAATATGGAGATTGTGTAAAAGCTCTCGTCGATTCAACAAATTCATCGCGCTAGAAGGAAAAATCGGGTCAATGTATACGTTGACTCTACTTAGACCGACATTGAAACATCCTTGGAAGCTCCTATATCAAGGAGCTAGAGGGATTGTAACATGAACGAGATGCTTATAAGAGAATAAAGAAAATTGGGAGAAGTGTTCACCCTCAGCCGCAAGAGTCCTCCGATTCGTTACCGAAAGATCATGCTGAGTTAGAGAGCTCACCTCTACTCTCAGTAACAAGGTCCATGTTTTGTCGAAAGATAAAACCTCATCCTTAAATTCATTTCAATATGCGGAAGTCCGGCTGCGACTTGTCTTTTAACATTCGATGAAGATTCTGAAAAGTCCTGATTGCTTGTTTTGATAGGTGAAGGAAATAAAGGTAATAATAATAAAATTTTACTTTTAAATTGTATTCAACATATTTCACAAAACTTTGAAAATACATCATTTCACATGCCTCCATATCTAAAGGTATGTGAGGAGGAGCGGATCGTCACTCTTGGCAATCAAAGGTGATTTTGTAAGAGGATGGGACAATGACATCACAATAGTCCTGATTTATCTCGGCAACAAAATGGATACGGTGAACAAACCTCGACGATTCATGAACTTCTTTCTTGGTGAAAATGTTGATAAGGACCCGATTGCTTGTTTTGATAAGTGAATGAAATAAAAATTAAGAAAGCATTTACTTTTCAGATGTATTTAACTTAAAACATTGAAAATATATCATTTCACGGGCCCTCAGACCGCTTCGATCTGACTGATAAATTGTATTGAAAAAAATATTTGTTACATGTCTGTCGGATTAAAGCTATCTGAAGGTCTATAGGGAGGCACAAATCGTTCCTCTGCTGAATGCTGAATTAGAGACTGAGCCCACCTCACCTATCAGTTACAATGCACGCTCCGTAATTTTGTAGAAAGATAAAAAAAAAACTTCCTGGATTTCATTGGTCAAAGGCCCAGCTACGACTCTACTGACACTGACACATCCCAGGCTCCTCCAGCAAAGAAAGGGATTCTAACACAAATGGGGATTGCGTGGAGGAGACTAAAGAAAGCTGGGGGAAAAAAATGTGTTCATCCACAACCGCAAGAGTCCTCCAATTTTTCATCGGAAAGTTATGCTGAGTTAGAGAGCTCATCTCATTTAGCTGTTACAAAAACTCTATACATATATTTGCTTTCAATTGCCGCAAGTCCGGCTGCGACTTGTCTTTTAACAGTTGAAGAAAATTCAGTTTAGGTCCTGATTTCTTGCTTTGATAGGTGAATGAAATAAAGGTTACAATACTAATAGCAAATACACATGTACTTAAAAAAATTTCAGCGTATTTCATAACACTTTGAAAATTCATCATTTAACATGCCTTCAGATCGCTTTTATCTGACCGAAAAATTGTATTAAAAATATTGTTTATACATGTCGGTCAGATCAAAGCGATCTGAAGATCTGAGGGGACGGGCGAAGATAGGGTAAAGCAACTTCACCTAATGGGACAATGACCTAAAAAAAGTCCTGATTTATCTCAGAAATAAAATGGAGACTGTAACCAAGCCTCGTAGATTCAAGAAATTCGTCCCGCTAGAAGGAGAAATCGGTTCAATGTATACGTTGACGCTACTGACACTGACATCAAAACATCCCACGCTGCTTAACGCCCATTCTCAGTAATAATGTGCAGTTACGGTATATCAGAGACGTAAAATTCAACTTGAGTATACGCTCAATTTTTTTCCTGCAAAGTTTTCTCCAGATAATTCTGAGTTATATGGTAAAATATCCATAACACCAATTTGTTGATGACAAAATTATGACAAATTGAAATACATGGTATTTTTTCTTTAAAATCACCCCAATATATACGTTACTGTGTATATTGATATAGGAAATACAATGTTTAAGGCATTTTGACTACTTTAGAAAACATTTATATGCAGGAATATAATTTGTATTCGATGCAAGGGCAAATAATCTATACTTTTTAAGGCATAAGAGTCAATAAACCTTGTTTTTAGAACAACTGAAGAACACTTTTAATAATCACTGAATAATGTAGTATGTTACGTTACTTATTACTTTTAATTGCCTTCATGAAAAACATGACCTGTATCAAATTGAGATAAGTGGACGATGGAAAAATCAATAAATTTAAAAACAGTCATAATTATAATATTTATAAAGAATAATATACGGTCTCGGAATTGTGTACGTCTAAAGTAACGTAAGTATTAACTAATAAGGTAATTTGGTAACTAGCAACCGTAATTAGATTACACTGTTTGAATGCTTCATATGGATAAGTTTACATACCATTTTGAAAATCCAGACTATAACTGAATCAGAATATGAAAACAAATGATAAAATATTACGTTATTGTCGTAACGTAAAATCGTTACATACGTTACTAGCTATGACAAAAGATTTTATATGATTTGTTGGGTTAAAGTTTAAAATCTTGCAATTTTTGTGTTTATTTCTGAAGGTATAGAACTATCAAATTGTGTTTGTACCATTATCAACAAATTTGGTCATCTATTGAAATAAACTAGGGGAAATTTATAAACAAAGAAGTTCTGATTAGATCAAAGATTTTGTAGTGATTAAAAAGAGTATTAGGTATATAGATAATAAAGTTTACGAGATTAACTATAATTTAAAATGGTAGACTTATTGTCAACATAACTCCTGCCATTATAAAAACCTTAATTTTTTTATTTAAAAAAAAGAAATGAAAAATTAAGGCTCAGTTAATACCAACGTTACCGAATGTTATGTAGGTATCCGAAAATATCGAAGCTCTTTAAGATTTACTGATATGCATGTACTACATTGATATTTATTGCATATCTGTATTTACAACCATGATTTTCTTACTTTAAACATCAAGTAATGAGGTACATTATATGGAAAACACGTAATACAAGAAAATGCGTAATATTCTTTCAGTAACGTAAGTATTGGTAACGTATGTAAATTCCGGTAAGTTAATACACTGTACATTTTTCAAATGTTGAGAATGATTTAAAAATGTGTACGCAATAAAAATATGAACCATTTCCTAATCATATAAGTACCATTAATAGGGCCAAACACATTTATATACTTTTAGAAAGATGTATAACGTATGTATTTGCGAAAATACAACCGACGAAGTTTTATAATGCATATAAGTCGTTTGAAAATATTTCAGGGAAAGTAAATATCAGATAAATTTTACAAGATAGTACAAGGTGTCTACTGTTTGATTTTCTTGAAAATGAAAATATATTTGCATAAACATAATTTACAAGCTCAGTTATATGATGGCGTTACGTAGGTATCAAACAACTGGGCGACAACGACATGCTGCAAAAAAATTGTCATTTACATGTGATTTATGTTTTATTTTTATAATTATTTTTTACTCTCATATGGTGTGCAGTAAATTTCTGTGCATAAAAATACACGTTTATTAGATTTGAGTTTTTCAATTATGTTTTATTTTTGAAATACGGATTTGGCGACAGTAACGTATGTATCGTTTTCATAAATTCAGAGACGTATTTATCTCGGAAGACTTTTCCCGATTTTGCTCATTTTTGCGGATGTTTACAGACCATAACCTATGTTTACTTGCTCGTACTGAAAAACATTCTTATATTATTAAATATCGAGTAACAAGGGAACGACATTAATTGCACCTTATTGCTGAGAATGGGCGTTAAGCAAAGAGAAGGATTATGACATGAATGAAGGAAGTGTGGTGGAGAATAAAGAAAAATTGAAAGAAATTGCATTCACCATCAGCAGCAAGTCCTGCGATTCTTCATCGGAAGTTCATGCTGGGTTAGAAAGCTTATCTCACCTTTCAGCTACAAGCTCCATAATTTTATCGTTAGATAAAATACCATCCTTGATATCAGTGGTCAAAAGCCCAGCAGTGACTTGTCTTTTATCATTAGATGAAGATAAGGTCCCGATTGCTTGTTTTGACAGGTGAATGAAATAAAGGTAAAAATGGCAAAAACTTTTCAAATGTATTCAAACTATTTCGTAAAATTTTTAAAATACATCATTTTACGGGCCTTCAGATCGCTCTGATCTGACTAGCAAATTAAATTAAAAAATATTTTGATACATGGCGGTCAGATCAAAGCGATCTGAAGGAATGTGGGAGGAGCAGATTATTACTCTTGGCTAGCGAAGACAGAGTAATGTATCATTACGTCATGGCACAATGACGTCGATGTAACCATATGTAGTCCTTTTATCTCTAAAAAATGGAGACTGTGAACAAACCTCCTTCACGTAACCATAGTCCTTTTATCTCTAAAAAATGGAGACTGTGAATTCAATAATTTCTTCCGTCCCGCTAGAAGGAGATATTGATTTAATGGAGTTTATCAAATATGGATAAACCTGGTTATTTCGCGCAGATTAGTTTTTTTACATGTGCTAAGATCGATAACTCCTAATCATTACGTTCATAATTCATCGGGTTCGGTGCTCAAAAATATTTGTTGAATGCGCATGTCTTCTAGAATATTCCTTTCTATTCCATAATTTGAGTGAAGCAGACGCTCAAAATTTTTAGACGATTTAATCGATCATCATCTGCAGTTTCATCTTTGAGTTGTCATAAGTATGTTACGGGCATCGAGAGTTTCGAAGTCTAGAAGTCCCTATTCACGGACAACAACGACAAATTCTGCAGCCAGGGCCAAAAAACGAAGTGTACCTGAAGCAACGCTCCCTCGACCGCATGATGTCGCCATTGTTGACCAGGCACCGATCGTGACTGACCAGGCACCGATCGTGACTCAAAGTCAGACTGTGTCCACTGTCGCCTCCTTAGTTCCCCTGCAGCCCGCTAGTTCAGCTGAAGTTAATCAAGGTACAATTCAATTTGACCCTTTAGATAATTTGCCAAATCCATTTATTAGCACCGCATCACCCCTAGCAGCGCATTTGCCTCAGAAAGTGAAAGAAAAAATTTTCAATAATCAATTCATAAATTTTGGTACACTTCTCTTTCATGATCCGACCTCGACACAACAAAATCAGCTTGTGTTTGAAGATGGTGTATTTCAGGTAAAGCCTAAGCATAAGGAACAAAAAATTTCAAACCTATCACAATGGCTAGATGCTTTTGCAATTTTTGCATCAGTTTATTTAGTCAAACAGCCATCTGAAGCAATCTCATTGTTTAAGTATATGTCATTGATAAAGAGGGGGGCTGAAAAAATCAAGGGAAATTGGTTAGAATATGATATTCAGTTTAGGCTGAAAAAATCTTACAACACCGCTGTAAGTTGGGCTTCTGTTGATGCAGAGCTGTGGATGATCTATATGCATTCGTCCACTGCTCCTACTAACCCTTTATCACGCCAGCAGTCATTGCAGCCCCGCAACAAATGCTACAGTTATAATTATCAGGGCATTTGCAACAAGTCAAATTGCAATTATGTGCATAGTTGTCTAAAATGTAATGCTTTTCATCCTTTGGTGAAATGTTTCAAGGTTAATTCAACTGCTGCGTCAGAACAATCTTCATCACAGACCAATTTCAATAATCGTGCACATTTCCATTCCAGGAACCAGCGGTTCCAGTATTCAAAGTAGTCGCAGTCCAATTCTGCCACATAATTGTCAGAATTTATGGGAACTTGTTCACTCACCTATTAATTGTGAAAATTTGAATCAAATATTATCTACTTACCCAAATGTTCAAGATGCTCATTGTTTGTCCTTGGGTTTCAAATTTGGGTTTTCCTTGAATTTTGATGGTCCTAGGAGGAGGGTGGAGTTTAAAAACATGAAATCTGCAATGCAGTACAGCTTTCAAATACAGGAGAAAATTGATAAGGAAGTTAAGTTAGGAAGAATAATGGGTCCATTTTTATACCCCCCAATATCTAATTTGCGATGTAATCCAATAGGTTTAGTTCCCAAAAAACAAGGTGGTTGGCGAATGATCACAAATTTGTCATATCCAACAGGTGACAGTGTTAATGACTACATAGACCCCAATTTATGTTCTGTCAGTTATTCCACTTTTGATGATGCTGTTTCTTTAATTGCGAGTAAGGGTGAGGGTGCCTTATTAGCAAAAATGGACATTTCCTGTGCATTTCGTCTGTTACCAGTTTGTCCACAGGATTTTTGTTTATTAGGCTTTCAACACTCTGGTGCATATTACATTGACTAGTGCTTACCTATGGGTTGTTCATTGTCGTGCTCTTTATTTGAGAAGTTTTCTACATTCCTTCACTGGGAATTAGCTCAGAGGTCTAAATTGAAAAGCATTATTCACTATTTAGATGATTTTTTGTTTGTAGGAAGGGCCAATTCATCTCAGTGTTTGGATTTAATGAGACAGTTTGAAGAGTTATGTTTAGACTTAGGCATTCCTTTAGCTTTTGAGAAAACAGAGGGACCTTCTACTCGTTTGAGTTTTCTAGGTTTAGGCATAGATACTATTTCCGGAACTATATTTGTTCCAGATGATAAAGTTAGGGAGTTATTGGCAAAGATAAATGGAATACTTAATTCAAAAAAGGTTACTTTGAAAGAAATGCAGTCATTGGCCGGGGCGCTTGCATTTGTGGTTAAGGCATTGCCAGCTGGAAGGGCTTTTTGTTCAAGACTTTATGGTTCAATGACAGGAGTCAAAAAATCTTTCCATTTTATAAGAATTACAGCAGAAATTAAGTTAGACTTGTTAATGTGGGTTCAATTTCTTACTGATTTTAATGGTAGGACACAATTTCCTAGTCTTGTATGGCAGGAAGATGATTCACTCCATTTTTATTCAGATAGTTCAAGTTCTCATGGTTGCGGTGTTGTGTTCGGTAAACATTGGTGTAGTCTGCATTGGCCTCATGGCTGGCCTGAGGAATGCTACAGGGATATCACTTTCCTAGAACTTGTACCTATTGTATTAGGGGTTATGATTTGGGCTGAAAGCTTAAGGAACAAAAAACTCCTACTTCATATTGACAATTTATCTTTGGTGTACATCATTAATAACAAATCATCAAAAAACAAAAGAATTATGATATTAGTCCGGATGTTAGTTCTGCAGACCCTCAAGTTTAATGTACAAATAAAAGCTCAACATATACCAGGTGTTAAAAATGAAATTGCAGATGCTATTTCTCGGTTTCAGTGGACCAGGTTTCGTCAATTGGCTCCTTGGGCAGACCCCTTTCCCTCCATGGTACCTATTCAGTTTTGGAGAGCTATTCAGGAACTGTAGCCAGTCTTCTGCAGGCCAGTGTATCTCAAAATACAGCGAATGTATACCGTCAGGGATTGCAAAGTTTTTTCAATTTTAGACAACAGTTGTCATTCCAGCAGATATGGCCCCCACCCGTTGATCACATGATTAATTTTATAGCATATCTGTCAGAGAGTAATATGGCCTTTTCTACTGTCAAATGCTATTTATCAGGAATCAGTTTCGTCATTAACTTGCATGGTTGGCAGAATCCAGTGGATTCATTTATTATTAAGAAGTTGTTAGCTGGTTACAAGAGATGTAATCCGTCTCAGGATATAAGAAAACCAATTACATTACCTTTGTTGAATAGCATTGTCAGTGTTTTGCCACATTTGTGTTTTTCTGATTTTGAAGCAGCTTTATTTCAGTCTGCTTTTGCATTGGCTTTCTTTGCATTACTAAGGGTGAGTGAAGTGGTGGCTTTGGGTGTCCAGCATATAACTGTATCTAGTGATACCATTGAAATCTTTATCAAAACATCTAAGACTGATCAAATTGGTGCGGGGGCATTTGTGCATGTGAAAAAATCAAATGATACAAATTTATTGTTTCAATCTTTGCAGAAGTTTGCTGCATTAAGTACCAATGTAAAAAGGGTGTCCTATTTTTCTCATTTAAATTCCAAACCCTTAACCGAATACCAGTTTTCGTCCATGTTAAACAAAGCTTTGCAGTTTCTGAATATACAGTCAACTCAATTTAAGACGCACTCATTTCGCATTGGGGGTGCGACCCACTTGTATACAAAAGGGTTTTCAGAGGATCATATTAAGCAGATGGGAAGGTGGCAGTCAGCAGCTTACAAATCGTACATAAGACCATGTTCGTTGTAAATTTACATTGAGTTACACTGTATATGTATTGTCATATGACACAAAGTTACAATTCAAAAAAAAAATAATAATAATAATAAGTGTTTAATTTGCTCATCAATTTTAAATGTTATATTTAGATTCGATTTGGATCATAGGCTCGTCAATTATTCATTGGGCTCACATATATGCGAAGAATTCAAATCAAGAGAATCTTGGGCAGGAGTCTTCCAACATCTTGTGGCATGGAATTCGGGGTATGGTCTGGGAGCAATTATATCCCACAATTGAATTTTTGTTAGCTCGTAACAAGAAGCCAAAGATTATTATTATACATTGTGGGGGCAATAATATTGGTCAGGCTCACAATACATTAAGGGGTCTTCAAAAATATTACAAGTCAACTTTGGCAAATATTGCTAATTTACTTCCACAAACTTTTATAATTTGGTCACATATTTTGCCTCGAAATAATTGGATTAATTGTCTTGCAAATACAGAAGGACAAAACTGTAGACGTAGAATTAATAGTGCCTGTGCTACATTTGTGCTAAATAAGTTTCAGGGTCGGGGTGCATCAGTCAGTTATCCAGATATTAGAGCTCAATGCAAGGAATTATTTAGAAAAGATGGAGTTCATTTGTCAGATTTGGGAAACAGTATTTTTATCAATATTTTGAGGAATGCTTTGGATCATTTCATTGGTTGTAATTTTGTTTCGTCAACATTTCCTTGATGCTTGTCATGAGCCAGTTGTATTTTGGTGCAATTTGTACCTTATTTTGTGTGCACAATTTGTGCTTTAAATGACTTGAGCCGATTTGGCATAATTTTGGTGCAATTTGTACCTTATTTTTTGTGCACAATTTGTGCCTTATGTGACTTAGCCGATTTGGCATAATTTCGGTGCAATTGGTACCTAATTTTGTGTGCACAATTTGTGCTTTTATTGTTACTTTGGGCTGCAAAATTGCCGCCCCAATGTTAGTTTGTGGCGGATGGCTCATGTGACTTGGTCCCTTGACCCATTTGGCATAATTTTGCAAAGAATGCTGTCTCCGGGGGGTGCTGTTTTTTTCCAGGCTCCTTGGATCAAGATGGTATTTCTCTTGCTTATGATTATCCATATTCATTTACCTATGCTGCCATATAATCATCATCGGCGCATACATTGTATTATATCTAATATTTTATTAAATGGCCATGACAAGCACGCCAAAACAATTATTGACTTGTTTTATTGACTATTTTTAGACATCCTTAACCTTTTACAGGGTTTATCTGATCATGTTTGTTTCTGTTGTCGTCCAAGTCCAATGTCGCGAAATAATGGAGTTTATCAAATATGGATAAACCTGGTTATTTCCCGCAGCTTAGTTTTTTACATGTGCTAAGATCGATTACTCCTAATCATTACGTTCATAATTCATCGGGTTCGGTGCTCAAAAATATTTGTTGAATGCGCATGTCTTCTAGAATATTCCTTTCTATTCCATAATTTGAGAGTGAAGCAGACGCTCAAAATTTTTAAACCCACCCTCCCTCCCCCTAAGTCGATTTTATATTCCCCTTAAGCATATATGTCATGATTTATTGCAATGTAAATTTTCTTTTGGTGTTTTTCTCGTTTTCGTTTAATTTCTCGTTTCAGCGTCATGGCATGGATCAAATGCTGAATAGGATCCACCTTATTGATGTGCTTGGCAGACCTTTCAAAGTTCCAGTTGTTTGTGGTGTTTTTAACTTTGTTAAGCATAATTTTGCAAAGAATGCTGTCTCCGGGGGGTACTGTTTTTTCCAGGCTCCTTGGATCAAGATGGTATTTCTCTTGCTTATGATTATCCATATTCATTTACCTATGCTGCCATATAATCATCATCGGCGCATACATTGTATTATATCTAATATTTTATTAAATGGCCATGACAAGCACGCCAAAACAATTATTGACTTGTTTTATTGACTATTTTTAGACATCCTTAACCTTTTACAGGGTTTATCTGATCATGTTTGTTTCTGTTGTCGTCCAAGTCCAATGTCGCGAAATAATGTGTATGTTAATTCAACTGAAACCAACATTGAAACATCCCAAGCTCCTCCAGCAAAGAGAGGGATTCTAACACGAATGAGAGAAGAGTGGTGGAGAATTTTTTAAACTATCCACACATTTTATCACTCTTCCAAGACTGGAAAATTACAGTGTAATTGCAATGATATCATTGTTGGACCAGGAGAATACTGCCAAGGGAAAGAATAGCTTGTTTGATGGCAATAAAACACGAGCTGACTACCGGTACATACTGGTAGTTAGTCAGTGTTGGGTGCATGGTCTTGCAAAGTGTATGGAAATATGAGACTCTCTTCAATCGTTATATATATATACCAAAACAGAATTTTTCAAGCACAGTTGAAACTCAATCTATTTCCATTTATCTAGCTTTCTATATCATCTTAAATTCATTTCGTGTTTATCTGTTCTTTTTACATTTATTTATAAATTTATTAAATTTTGCGTTGTGTTGTTTTTGAACTTTATTTCAGGCACATTTGAACATTTTCAGCTTCCTCTCCACTGAACCAATTACAACCAATACTATGGCTTATAAAAAGGAACAACAGAATTGTCCACAGAATATGAATGGCCCATCCAGAATTAATAAGTAATGAAACAAATGAAAATTTGTCACAATAGTAGGGATCCCCTGAGGACCGTAACAGCCTGGCCAATGAGGTCCACTCTGTCCCCCTCCAGGATCCTCATTCTGACATCACCCCCACGTTGTGAACACTGCCGAGCTAAATAAAGGCAGAATCTTAAAAAATGGTTTTAAATAAGAAAGTTAATGTGCATGTACGTAAACTGACATATTTGAAATTAAGCTCAATCACTAAGTACTGAGGAGCTGGTGTAATCATGAATAGTGCATCACATTTAAGTGCTGTGTTTTCCATTTGTTAATGGTATTCATGAATTAGCACTTTGTTGTCTGGGTAGAACCCACTTTTTTTAAAATACCCATATAGTAAATCTTAAGATTGATTTGATAATGATGATAGAAAAATAAATATAAGCCAATCTACAAATTTAATTTTCCAGTAAACATTCCTTTTAACTTTATTTAGATGGATCTATGTTAATAAAGTAACAAAGTCTAGCTTATTTAAGTTATGCATGGTAAAACTTGAACATTTTTAACATTTCATACTAAGATTCCATGCAAGAAAATGTTAAGTAAATTTCCCAGTAATACCCACAATGTCCCACATAACCATGATATTCCCTGATGTTCATAGGTTTATACTGTATTTTTTTAAACCACATTATTTTAAACATACACATACTGTCTATACAAAAAGCACATCACTGCATATTAAAATAACAAATCTACATCCAGTTAATTATAATCAAACTCCAGACAAAATCTGTTTCAAATTCAATAATTTTACAAGTTACTTACCAAATAATTCTTTTTTAGAGAGAACTTTCCCCCAGTAGTGGGCCAAAACTGTGTGGGCTGAACCTAAGTAGATCATAAAATTGTAAATCAGAATAAAACCTTTTGAAACCGTTTATTTATTTTTTTTTTGTGAATCTGTGCAATCTTTCCTGCCCTATACATGTAGGACTCCAAAGTGCGATGGGACTCCAAAGTCTGATGGCCACACCAAAGTCCGATGGTCTGCGCCAAACCCCGATGGTGTGACACGCCAAAGTCCAATGGGGCTAAAAACAATTAACGTTTATGACGTCATAGTACTACTGTGCAAAAAATGCGATGCTGTGCCATGCCAAGGCCTGATTGTTTAAAATAAATACAAATAAATATTAAATGCAAAGATTAACCCTAATCTTTTGGATATAGGTGCGAGACTAGCACTTATCACTCAAAAATTGTGTAACAACTATAAGCTAGATATCTTGGATGGGTGCAGGACTAACCCAAATCAGTCCAATAGTGTGAGAGGACTAACCATAAAATCTCTCGGGTGAGTTCGAAGAAACATACTGGTGTTCAAGAACTAACCCTTAATCAGTCGAATGGTGTACAAGGACTAACCCTAATAGCTCTCATGGGCGAAAACAATAAGCAAAATCAGTAAAATTGTATGCCAGACAAATACTAAATCAATGGATTTTGAATGCAGGGCAACGTCATGACGTCGGACTAGTGTGACGTCATAAATGTTGATTGTTCCTTCGCACCATTGGACTTTGGCGTATCAGACCATCGCACTTTAGAGCAACGTGTCTCATAGGAAACGAGCCATCGGAGTTTAGCATGACCATCGGACTTTGGCGTCCGTTAAGACACCGAACCATTGGGGTTTGGCGCAGACCATCGGGGTTTTGCGAGACCATCAGACTTTGGCGTCACCATCGCACTTTGGAGTCTTACATACATATACTACCATCTCATTAGAATTAAACGAATATGAAATCTAGGTCCCTTTTATACATAACAGTTCCCAAAATCTTAATTAAAGTTATCTAAGATTAAATTACAAAGCGAATCTAAATAAGTAGGTATACTTAGTTACACTTAGTATCCAAAATACCCTAAAATATTATAACAACCAAGAAGATTTGACATTTATTGCCTGTGATAAATACTTGCATTTAAAAATAATCAATTTTAATTCAAATGCCCTGTTTTGAGATAAAGTATTTGTACAGAACTACATGTATTGGGATCATGAAAACTTATTAAATATACCTGTAACAGGGTCTTCTGGAATGCCATTCCAGGGAGCAAAATATCGAGAAACAAAGTCATAAACCTCCCCTTCTAAACTGACAGCCCCGTTTTCCTGACCTCCTCTCAAGGTCACTATAACACCCTTGACCTTTCCAGTTGCCTCGGCAGCCACCATGCTGGAAATGTCTGGTCTCAGAGATTCTAGCTGGTTTCTAAAAAGGAAAAGTTATGTTATGTTATATTTGAATTACCAGTATATAACATTTAATATATGAAATTCGGGTCTTGTCTAATATACCAGTATATGTAAAATGTACCCTCATTAGAGTAAGTGCAAATTTCTGGCATATCTGGTATGTACACATACCAATTAAAATGTTACTCATATAAATTTTCTTCCGTAAAAATTATTCTTCATTAATTTTCTATGCAGTTATCTACCTTGTCATATTGTCTGTAAGTCTCACAAGAAGTTTCTTTGTTATGGGGGAATATTCCAATGCCTCTATACACTCCCTAGATATGATCAACTGAAAAATGGTGAAAACTTCTTTATCAAATAATAAATGTAATTAAAATCAAAAAATAATCATTAAACTTTAATCAATTGGTGAATGATAGAAAATTTTCTTGAGATACCGACTGAAAGTTTACACATGTACTTCTAAATTTATAGGTTTGAGATAAAATATGGAGATATGTGAGAGGGAAAATGCTAGTAATCCTACTGACAAACTCACCTCATCTTCTAACAATCCACATAACAAGGCCTACTTACATCTAATAACTTGCTGTAATCAGCTTTGTCCTGCATAAAAAGAGGCAAATAAAATATCACATGAGTTCTAAAATTTTTCTGAAGCATTGAAAAAAGGCATACAATAATACTGTAAAGACACTTTTTCCCAGGGGTCATACTTCCACAAAATTAAAATTTCAGTTCAATCCTCTGGTACAAAATCATTTGAATTTTTTTTTACAAGTTTGGGGTCAGGGCCCACAGCCAAACCAAACAAGAGGCCCATGGGCCACATCGCTCACCTGAGTAACTTGGGTGAGGCAGATCTTTACCAGATTCCCCCTCTTGCTATATCTATCATGCCCAACAACCCCCTTCCCTTTTTTATTTTAAAACTTTAGAATCTACACTACCCAAGGATGCTTCCACATCAGTTTCAGCTTTCCTGGCCCAGTGGTTCTTGAGAAGAAGATTTTTTAAAGATTTGTTCTACATATTTCTATGTAAAACTTGGATTCCCTATTGTGGTCCCGCCCCACCCCCAGGGGTCATGATTTTAACAATTTAATATCTACACTACCCAAGGATGCTTCCACATAAGTTTCAGCTTCCCTGGCCCCTTGGTTCTTGAGAAGAAGATTTTTAAAGATTTGTTCTATATATTTCTATGTAAAACTTGGATTCCCTATTGTGGCCCGGCCCTACCCCCGGGGGTCACTATTTTAAAAATTTAATATATACACTACCCAAGGATGCTCCCACATAAGTTTCAGCATTCCTGGCCCAGTAGTTCTTGAGAAGAAGATTTTTAAAGATTTGTTCTATATATTTCTATGTAAAACTTGGATTTCCTATCGTGGCCCCGCCCTACCCCAGGGGGTCATGATTTCAACAATTTAATATATACACTACCCAAGGATGCTTCCATATAAGTTTCAGTTTTCCTGGCCCAGTAGTTCTTGAGAAGAAGATTTTTAAAGATTTGTTCTATATATTTCTATGTAAAACTTGGATTCCCTATTGTGGTCCCGCCCTACCCCCGGGGGTCATGATTTTAACAACTTAATATCTACACTACCCAAGGATGCTTCCACATAAGTTTCAGCTTTCCTGGCTCAGTGGTTCTTGAGAAGAAGATTTTTTAGTGACCCCACCCTATTTTTGTCTTTTCTTGATTATCTCCCCTTGTAAGGGGACTTGGCCCTTCATTTTAAGAATTTAAGCTCCCCTTTACCCAAGGATGCTTTGTACCAAGTTTGGTTAAAATTGGCCCATTGGTTCTTGAGAAGAAGTCGAAAATGTGAAAAGTTTACAGACGGACGGTCGGACAGACGGACGGACGGACGGCTCAGGTGAGCTAAAAATATTGATTTATTAAATCTTATGTATATTTTGGACATAAAAGGGGCCTAGGTCCCCCTCTAAATCCGCCAGTGTATGGTATCTTTTTGAAAAAAAATTTTGCACATTTTTTCATAAACTTAGATATTGAATATTTCATGTTTGAAAACACTTTTCTTTGACTTGTACATTTGCACATATTGGAAAAATCAAGCACTACAGACCTTAGCAGTTATAAGCTGATTCAGCTCTCTGCACTGGTATACATGTAGACCATGCAACCTCTGTCATAAATGGAGATTTTTTTATGTATTAGCGACTGAACTCACCTGTGAAACTGTTTCATTCAAAGGAAAATTCATAACAAATCCATTTCCATCTTTGGTTACCACCAATTCACCACTGAGAGAGTCAAAAGTCACACTTGATGAGGGATTACCTGGAAAGTGATGGAGATAATTAAATTATTAATACATCTATGAAATGCACTAATGTAGGTTAAAATATACTATCAATACTAAGACATATGTCAAAAGGAGCGGCATTTTTGTATACAGTAAAACATGGTTATGAACTCCCTTATAATGAATTGACACTTACAGCAAACTGATTTTCACTCCCCATGACATTATTATACATTTTAAACTGGACAGACATAAACAATAATGCTTATAGAGAAGCAAAAACATTCGTTCCTGGCACTTCCTTAAAACAATGTTTATATAATCTGGATGAATCCAGTCATTTAAGTTCTTCAGAGCAATAACAAATCATATTGACATCACATGTCTAGTGTACTGGTAGGGTAGTTCCATTACATTCTTAAATTTCAGGCCAGGGTGTGAGAATGTGAGGCTGACAGCCTAATTAACTGAGCGAGCTTTGGAATGAGAATGTGAGGTAGAAAGAGATGTGACAATTTGAGAAAGAGAGGGTGATTAAGATAAAATTCCCCATGTGAACAGAAGGCTATAACATGAGGGAGCTTTGGAATGAGAATGTGAGGTAGAAAGAGATGTGACAATTTGAGGAAGAGAGGGTGATTAAGATAAAATTCCCCATGTGAACAGAAGGCTATAACATGATGTCTTTGCTTTGCCATCCTCACATTCTTGCATCCTCATATTGTCACCTTTATATTTTTTTCCCATAAAGGACGGAGAGTGGTGACCCTTAAAGTATACTATAGAAACTTCAACATATTATGCATTGTCATCATAATGGTATATTCTTTGATCATGAACAAAATTGTTAATAAGTAATACAACATTACCTAACTCATTGTATAATACTGCAGCAGTTGCCAGTGTAGCATGTCCACATAAATTCACTTCATTGGTTGGAGTAAACCATCGGATATGAAATCGATTACCTATAAATGAGAAATACACTTTACCTATTTTTGCTTGAAAATGCCTAATTACATCTCTCTTTTTTTATCATGAATTCCTGAACCCACCAATTGGTATAGCTAAAAAAATTGCCTGTATTCAAAGAAAGCAACACGTTCCCAAGCTGTTACAGGACAACACCTTATCTTGAGTACAAAAGGGGTAGCCCTAAAGGGACCTACAATATTCAGCCACCACAATTGCTAAAAAGACATCAAAGGGCGTAACAATATACAAGTTACAACTTGTACATGTTTACATACATTCTCTTTTAGGTTTATAAACTGCCCCAACCCAGTTTATACCGTATAAAATGGGTAAACTCATTCCTTATAATTTAATTTTCATTCATTTGATGTAAGAAAATAAGATGATTGTTGTAATAAAATGACTTCAATTTGTACAAAATTTGAATGTAACGTCAGGTGGATTGATACGTTTTTGACGCAAGTCATTGTGACGTAGGCAACCCATTTTACATGATATAGAGTAAATTTTTTATCCAATCAAATACAGCGTTACAACCAGAATTAAATTATTCACAAATAACAAGATTTCAAGTTGTTACATAAAAGTTTCAAATTATCACTGAAGTCATCCTCACAATGTCAGGGGTCCAGTCTACATGTGGCAGGGAAACCAGACAAGTTTTTACAGGTTGACTGCAGCTATGTCAATTATAGAAATTACAAATCCATGATTGTATTCTAATCTACTGACATATAACAAAGCTTTTCAGTGACAAACAAGTGTAACATTTGCATTGAACTGTTGCGTTGCCAACTGCTTAATTTTTTTTACCTTTGTATCTCGATTAGAAACTGCACAACTGCACCCCCCCCCCAAAAAAACGATCTTTTTAGAAGTCCCATGGCTATGATTGGACTCAAAATCCATGACTTATGTGGATAACTGAAATATACCCTTTGAAAATGAGCCATTCTTCTCTTTGTTGCGCAGGAAAACGGTTTCTGACAAATTCATCTCTGCTGCAATTCTCTGCATCTGCTCTTCGGACAAGTCCTAAAATAAAATATTAATCAGTTAATGCAAAATAATAATTAATCACTTAAAATAGTAAAAGAAATCTGACTGTATTTAACGTAATGCCCAGCATCTTAACACAAGAGAGACCCACAATGAGTCAAAAATGTAAAATTTGTAAATTTAAAAAATAAAATAAGAAATTAGGAAAACTGTCAACTAACGTGCTCTGGAGAAACTAAACAAATTGCTGCTGGATTCCCCTCAAATGCTACCCGTGTGAACGCATCCACTGTATAAATAGGAATTTCCATGTCCAGGAAAGATCGGAAACGGACTGAAACTTGAAATATTTTTTGAAACGTTCGAATTTCCTCTTAACTGTTTAAAGTCGGGATCGGCATACAAACTTTTCTTTTGATAAGTCTTACGTTCATTCAATTTCCCCATTCTTGATAGGTCGTGCTTTAACATTTGAGTTAAACAGTAGGTTTTACATATATTGTTGATCATTGATCTCCCTTATAAAAGTAAAAAAAAAATATAATAATAAAACACAAATTGAAAACAAAACAAAGGAGATGGTTACTTTTTTATCTAATCCTTGATTCAGTTTATATCGAAGCTCGGTTCAGCACTGAAATCCCCCAGTGTACATGGTGTATTAACTACTAAGCAAACACAACAAGAAAGCATGTAGTTCTGAAATGTGCTGAGCAACTAAATCGCTTCTTGAGGTAATAAAACCATAGCCTTATTTGTCATGGCCGTAGGAACCGGGGGAGGGGGAGGGGCCCTAATTTTGTCGATATATTGTATACTATGGAAAGCATACATTCTAATAAAAACGTCTGGTGAAATTACTGATTCAATTTTCTCTTTAAACATTCAATTAAAATTATTTGACAGCAGTACCAGGCTTTAACAATAAAAGTCTCCGTTATATATATATTTGGAATATATGGGAGTTGTCTCCTCTTATACATACAAATTAAAGAGAAAAAATGCCAAAAGTCTAGATAAAATATTTCAACCAATGTTTAGTTTAATTATGGTACTGCAACTCACGGATTATTTTTCTCGACTGAATATTTTATCATTAACAGTTTCGCAACGCCAATGCAGTAGTTTTATCTGTACCAAGACACAAGATATTTTATTTACCAAGGGCCCCGAACGGCATTTCAACATACATAAATGTACAATTTAAACATTTTTTTAACAATATAATTTTTTTTAAAAAATAAACATTTATGTAAATGACCAAGTTACATAATAATATTGTTCTGAGTGTCAATGATCATACATAATACAAGTGTCCAGAAGAATGTCAATGATCACAAAACAATACATGTAAACTAAACATGTATACATTTAAATGGCTTCCCTTACCAAAATACTCACCTTCTGGCAACATCTTCTAGCATTATTGCCGCAATATTGCAGCAACATTCTGGCAATACATTGCAGCAATATTGCGGCAATATCGTTTTTCGTATGTAAATTAGATTTTCGGCAATATTGCCAGAAAAGTGATGCGGCAATATTGCGGCAAATTATTGTAGCAACATTCTGGCAGTATATTGCAGCAATATTGCAGCAATTTCGTTTTTCGTATGTAAATTAGATTTGCGGCAATATTGCCAGAAAGGTGTTGCGGCAATGTTGCTGCAAAGCAATTGCAGTACATGTATTATTTCAGGTTTTGCTGCAACAATATTGGGACACTGCAGTACAACCTATATAAATTGGTACTGTATTTAATAGAAAAAATGATCTATCAGTCTAACAATTGACAAATTGTGCTGAGGAACATAAAAATCAATAGCATAATAAGCTACAGAGTCAGTAAGAAATAGCTACTTTTAATAGCTTATGCTATTCTTTGAAAAGATAGAAAAATTTTGTTGAAAAAAGATGTGTTTTTGAAACACTATATGCCCCAAGAGGCAACAAAGTTTGAAAAACCATTTTTAGAATATAGGTCACAGTCAAAGTCACAAGGTCATTGATCTTGGTGTCATTTGAAAGAACTTAATTAGTGGAATATGCATCCTAAATATGAAGTCTCTATCTCTTATGGTTCAAAATTTATGGTGGAGGTTTAGGTCATTGACCTTGGTGTCATTTGAAAGAGCATAATTAGTGGAGAATGCATACCAAATATAAGGTTGCCATCTTTCATGGTTCAAAAGTTATGTCAAAGGTTCAAAAAATCTATTTTAAGCATATGGGTCACAGCCAAGGTTGCTAAATATATAGTCTCTATTTCTCATGGTCTTTAAATTATGGTGAATATTCAATAAAAAAAACTATTTTTAACATATAGGTCACAGTCAAGGTCACAACGTCATTGACAAAGGTGTCATTTGAAAGGACTTAATAAGTGGAGTATGCATACCAAAATAAGAAGTCTCTATCTCTCATTGGTTCAAAAGTTATCACTTATGGCAAAGGTTGAAGTTTACAAACAGACAGGACAAAAACAATATGCGCCCCCAATCTATCAATCCAGGCACATAAAAAATGTGTATATAAAAAATATCAATATGCCAATATGAAAATGTCCAGCAACTCTGCATCATTTTTCAAATAACCTTAATTAGCTGCCCATCACATATTCCCAAATGTCAATTAATCAGTATAATGTATAATATATATAGCTTGTTTGTAATTTCCAACATATATAGAATCATTATTTTCTTGCAGGTATTCAAATTTATGCAATAAATTAATTATATATATGTTCATGCATTTAATTGATAATTAACATGCATTCATCTTTTCCTGCAACAGTGGTATGATATATATTAGACATACAAGTATGGTATACATGCATCACAAGCACTAGTTGAAATACATAATTTTTCTTATTTTATCTCCATAGAATCATTCATCTATAAAAGAGTATGGTTTTGACTTACCAAGTTTGATATATATACCATGAAAACAGTTAGACATTCCTATAATTCTTTCAGAAGGCCATGCCATGGAAACTGCTGAAATTCTTTTTTTCTGGCTATTCCACATTATTCAGTCTTACTAGTCATCATGTCTAATCCTATCGTACACAATTAACAACTCCAATTAACTTGATACCATTCAATAATGAAGCAAACATGCTTGCCTTTGAATACCCTCCATTCTATTTAAAAAGAGGAAGTAAATGACTGAGCAGAAATTTTTTTTCTGGCAGTATTGCCAGAATGTCACCAGAAGTTGTTGCCGCTAGCGGTGATATTTCACTAACCCAAAAAAGCTTGTTTCTGGTGACAAAAATGTGTTGCTGCAATGTTGCCGCAATATAGCGGCAATATTGCTGCAATAATTTTAGTTTGGTAAGGGTTAGCATGCATAAACATGATGACAGAATCTATGTATTTATACATTGGTTCTTTTACCATTTTCAGAAATAAATTTTCCAAGTAAGCATAAAATTTCTTTATTTTCATTATTCAATATCCATATAAGTTTTTCAGCAGGTGTCAAAGAAGAGAAGTTTGGGTTGATTTTGATATTGTTTCCATTAATTGCAACCTTTCATTGCTATATATTTTGGACAAATAAGCAAAAAATGTTGTTCATCTTCAACTTCCTGCACATTACATTGAGAACACTTTCTAGATTCAGGGGGAAGTCCTGCATATATCTTCCCCTTTCAATATTTAATTGATGTGCAGAAATGCGGAGTTTAGTTATATTTTTCCTCTGATCATAATTATTGACAATGTGGAGATAGTGTTCTCTTCCAAAATTGGTATTGAAGATGGAATAAGTTCTTAGTTTACCATCATTTTGCTGCCTATTTTCTCTATACCACTGGTTTATAAAATATTGTCTTATAATACATGATGACTTCTTTTTAAATGAACAAGTACTATGTTTTGATAAGTCAATATTTTTGAAATCAGTTAAATGACCCAAAATTTTCTCAATGGATGCAAACCATGATGGTTTATTTTGTAGGAAGAGGCTTTTTGAGACCGAGTATGCTTCTTTGAGTAGGACAAAAGATGGATGTAATGTTTCTAGTCGAAACCAGTAACTTAACATAGCCTTAATAACTGAATGATACAGTGGAAATCTACCCAGTACCTAGCTCAGATAGAACTGCAAAGTTATAGTTGACTTTCTATGCACTCCAAGAATGGCCTTGCAATATTTAATGTGCATTGTTTCACATTTTAATTTGTTAAATATTTTGTCCATTGTAATATCTTTGTTTTGAAATTTAGAAGCAAAGGGGTTGAAAGCCCCCAAAATTTCACAACCATACAGAAGAATAGGAGAAATGGTATGATCAAATAAATGAAGCTTAATATTGACAATATGACAATTGGACATAATTTCTCTTTTTAATTTTGAACATGCTTTCAATGTCTTCTTATATAATTCATTTTGAGCAAAGGTAAAAGAACCTGAGTTACAAAAGTAAATACCAAGATATTTGTATTCTTGAACACATTCAATCAACTTATTTTGAAAAGAAAACTTTTCTGATATTTTTTTTCTAGTTCTGTTAAAAAATCGTAATGTTTGTCTTGGATAAGTTACGCTTAGATACCAATCATTACAATATTTGTCCAATATATCAAGTTTTGATTGTAAACCATTCGAAGTGCTTGATAGCAAGATTAAATCATCAGCATACATTAAACGGTGTACATTGTATTATGTGATCATTAAGAGTAACAGAATCTAAAGAGTTATCCATGTATTTCGGCAAATCATTTATAAATATTTTAAATAGATTTGGGCTCAAGTTAACCCCTTGCATAACACCTTGCTGGATTGGAAAAAAATCAGTAATTCGATTATGAATTTTTATACATGAAATACTTCTTTGATACATTTCTTTGACAATATTGTAAAACTTCTGTCCAACTTCTATTTGAAGAAGTTTAATTTTTATCCCAGAATGTATAACAGTATCAAAAGCCTTATGAAAATCTACAAAACATGCATAGAGTTCCCCATTCTTTTCATTGCAATATTTATCAAAAATACATTTTAGAATAAACATATGATCACATGTTCTAGCTTTCTTGGTAAATCCTATCTGACAATCATCAATGACTTTGTTTTACCAATATATATATATAATTATACAATCTTTCATTTATAATTAAGTCGAATGTTTACTAACGTTTTTTTTTCCCGCAGGTTGTTATTCTTAATATATTTTCACTAAAGTGAAACAACCTATTGACAAATAAGTGGATGGAACAAGGATAATAACAGTCCCGTTTAAAATCAACCTTTTGCAAAAAATTATCGATATGATGATATTGTCAGCAAATGCAATCTATCATTGAATCGAATGCTGCTGACGTTTTTCGTACACATTGTTATCAGTCAGAAAGCATCGATGGGGATCGAGGGAGCGTACCCCCTTTTTTTTCTATCCATTTTCACATTGAATTGTCAACGGAACACGGTGGGTATGAGGAGTCAACAGGGGATGTACTCATCCATGGTAGCTGATCCCACCTCTGATGTTTTAAAGGTCTGTGTTTATTCTGCTTCTGATTTGTATTGTTTCAGTGGAATTCTGAACTTGATTACTGTTCGTTGCCTGCATATTTCACGAAGATCTATTTATCTATATCTACAAGAATAACGTACATGTATGTCCACAATGACGCGAATGACTTAATGTTTCGTCTTCTAATACACGTAATACGTCGCTGACAAAATCAGCTTTATATGAAGTATATCTTGGTTCAAATGTTTTTGACATCAAATGTGTACAAAAGAAAACACACAGCTGACCAAATCGATTTGAAGCGGGGGTTAATGTTCTTTGTTTTTATGATTAGCAGTAAATATGGTTCTAAAGGTCAATGACATTTGATGTATAAGAATATTTTCCTTTCTAAAATGCAATGTATATTATTGGCTACAAACAACACTACTGACTACTGATGCTTGATCCGACAAAATTGGGGGAAAATTAAAAGACGTATTGGAATATAAGGAAGACGTTTAAATTAAACCGTGTAAAGCCATATGGATCTTCTTATTTTATTTTTGTACGTTATGATGCCCCTTCTTCTATAAATTCACGAAAACAGATGGAAATTCTTTTTCAAGGAACGACCTACAATACGAAAACATAACCTTGTTGATTGGAAAACGTCTTATAATTTATCTTGTAAAAGAATTGATAATTCACAGTTATTAAAAAAAAAACATTTGGTATTTGTCAAAGAGGTTTAAAGATTTTGTTACCCCCCTTTACTATCAAATAGATTGACAAATCTGTTTTCTGTATTAAAAAAAAAATTATTACCGACTTGTTGAATGTTGCGATCCATTCTTATCAATTTATATTGCAAAATCAGTTCTTTAAACCAATGAAGTTTTAAAATCAAAAATATTTATTTGGTCCTTTGTACTAGTAAAACATTAAGATACATAATTTTGTATTCGTAAAAACTGTAATTTAATTTATAAAACGTTTCATGCCCAGGTGTTTCCTTTCCTCCACTGGTGGTACAGTCTCGTCAGAGACTTCTGGTTCATGCATACTCTTCATCCCATAAGTGGTCTAAAATCTACCAAGTTTCATTTATTAAGTACTAGTATTGTGAAAGTTAATTGAAATTCAGTATATTGGTGTAAGAATTCTACCTCTTCCCCCCGGCCTCGCCTCTCTCCCTCTATCTCCCTTTTTCTCTCGTTTTCCCTTTCTCATACTCTCTCTCTCATTAAAATATGTTTAAAAAAGTAATAAAACACAGTGAACTTTTAATCTCTCTCTCTCTCTCTCTCTCTCTCTCTCTCTCTCAATTCTTCCTCTTGTTCGCCATTTGCGCAGAACTTCAGCATTGATTTCATTTACTTCACTAGTCATTTTAATATTATTTAAAGCAAAATATATTAAAAGTCGTTAATCAAAAACAAAATTGAAGACATTTATTTAATCATCTATGCGGTTTTCAGAATATAAAAATTCATTCGCAATGACATCTCAGACTCTGCCTCAAGAAACTCACGTGTCAGCGCTTCGTTGACAACAGGTATAAAACATATACAACACTATCGATTAAACTGTTTATTTTTTCTAACATTAGGTTACAATTTCTAACTTACTCATGCCCATATTAAGAAAACAACACACGATACCGGTGGTTAGAAAATCGCTCAGGTACTGGCGCCACTGTGATCCGATTATCAGGGGTTTTCGCCCCAGACTGATCATACGCGCTAACTTTGACACGCAGGGTGACATAAATTCCGTACTTATTTCAATAAATCGTTTCTTTTGGCGGTTTTACCAACAGGTTTTTTACTTCCAAAAGAACAAGAAAAATACCCGATTAAAATTATTTCCACTTGACTTGCACCTTTTTTTGCAAAAGTGTTTTATCCCTCTTACTATTGTAGCGTTAATGTCCGGTATTTAGCAAATCGCCAAAGGCATTGGTTTATTTTAAAGACATGTTAAGTATATTATCTGCATTACAAGTGTGTGTAGGTTTAGTCTCTTAAAGCATTTTACTTATATCGAGTTCATTATTCATGACCCTTCGAAGTGACTTTCAATTACAAGCGTACTTAGAAAGGATTATCGGTTGAAATGCTTGATAAAGATCAAGACAAATTATAAATCTTATATAAGAAAGTAATAAATTGACGAAATATTACAGTTTAATTTGATATTGACTCATAAAATGAAAATCACCATTCATGCCATTTATACAAATACATGGATCTTTATTTCGAGATAATTTTTCTAATGGACTTGATAACAACAGATGTTTCTAATTCCCGCAAATAAAGTCTGGATTAAAAAAAAAATATCTCATTGAATTGTTCCTGGAGTCGAATATCGTAGAACTGTCAAAATATTGAAAAGCTGTAATATTGCGCCAAATATCTAAAATATACAATGGACGTTCTATAAAATCGATCCTTGCTTTTAGCGCGCGCGGAAATGGAAACACCTGGCATTGGTGCCTAGGAAACTTTGTCATGTTACACCTGTTCGCATATAAACACGACTTTTTGAAATAATTATTTTAAGGTTATGCAATAAGATACATTTAACACTGACTTATGGAAGCAAAAAGCTTAGGTTTTGTAGGGCAGTTGTCAGCAGCCAATTCTACAGCAGTTATCTTCAGAAATAAAGTTATTCCCGGGACACATCATTGTAAAATGACTTTATAATTATAACCACCTTTATTATTTTCTACTAATGACTATTTTATGTACACAACATCAGTTGAGTGACGGTTGTGGGTGTTTATTTCACCCCACAGGTCTCAAAAGCGTATATTGGCTGACACAGTGCAATAAACAGAAACTAAACACTTCTGCAACCTTTAAAAAACTGCTTAATTAATTATCATTAAGTCGCCAGACTGTAAATACTACACACCCGCAATTGATCAGTTTTACAAGATGCTTTTGAACTGCTCTTGCAAGTCGATAACTAACTATAAAGGTATATATTAAATCGACAAAAATTCAATAAGACAATTATCCTTCCACAAATAATAGAGTATGTGATTCTCTTCACATGTGATAGAGAACGATCAAACTAAGGCTCCGAACTCGGCATCGATCGGAAAGTGCGGCTCCGGATCGATCTCATCCAGCTGTTCAGCAACAGATCCAAAAGACCGACAGATTCAGCAAATTTCATAGCTGGCTAATGGTTCAATTTTTTTTCTCATTTTCTTTATCTTTATATAATCGTCTGTTTTTCTAAAAAAGTCTTTCAAAACTATCAATTTGCAAGAAAGGATTTTACCATAAAACAGAGAAATTCCAGTAGTATGAAAGCAATGCGTTGATTTGTTTAGTGGTAAATTATAAAGATCCCAAAGAATAAAAGAACATCTTGAAAAAAGAATAAAAAATCGATCAAGGTTACAAAAAAAATATCAAAACGCTTTCAATCATTCCATCTGTGGTTGTTCTGTTTCTTTCTGACAGTGTTTTAATGGAGTGATCGAAGACTCGATGTCTTTTTGTTTGATAGGAAATAGGACAGGAAACACATCTTAAGAGACAACTAAAGAATGCTCTAGAATTATGTCCTGGAAATGGTATGGAACAGATTGCATAATACAATGCATAATCAACAGATGTTCCTCTTGTCAAGATGTTTGTAGGAATGGTCTGTAGTCATTGATTTGTCTTTATATAAGATACAAGATACAAGATACAAGATTTTTATTAATCCAATTTGGGCCCCCGGAGGAGCAAAAAGATTTACAAATAGAAGGAGGAGGATCCAAATGATAGAACAAACATGATGATGATATTACAAATAAAGAGCAATTGTTAAAAAAAACAAAAAAAACAAAAAAAGTATATAAGAGATATACTGAATATACATACATGTATTGTATTGTAAGTTACATACAAATATATACTGTAAACCAACTTTTATTCGCGACGACTTTATTTCGCGATTGACCGGGGGTAAACTAGTTTGCGACGATTAATTTTCGCGATAAAGCCTATTTAGGTTCTCTTTTTAATAGACATATAGTCTTTAAGAACCGGTTCGCGGCGAGAAATATTCGCGATGACGAGGCTCTCGCGAACTTCGCGAAAATTACTCGCACGCGAATAAAAGTTGGTTTACAGTATAATTTATACATATATATATATATATATATATATATATATATATATAGTTAAGGGCAAGAAACTGGGAAAGAGGTATATAATTTTTTATGCTTATCACAATATCTTCAATTAAGGTAAATTACTAAGGAATGCAGCAAGTGATCTAAGGATGTCTGGGTCTTCATTAGTCATGAGCCAATAAAATTGATTATCATAAGATAGAGATTGAAAATTTTTACATTTAATTTTACAAATATTTATGAGTTCAAGTCTTTGTACATTAAGATGAGGACATACAAGGAGAAAATGAATTTCATCCTGAATCTCATTGTGATGACAAAGTGAACAAATTCGTTCCTCTCTTGGTATTTTTTGGTAACGTCCAATTTCAATTTTAAGCCTGTGAGCCGATATTCTTAACTTTGTTAAAACTGATCTATGTTGATTGTTTGTAAGAATATCTAGATAAGGTTCAAAACAAAATTTAGTCTTTATGCTGGTAAAGGTAGACAATTTGCCATCTTTATGTAAATTCCTGTCTTTTTCCCATTTTAATTTATAGAAATTCAGTAATATTCTTTTCAAATTGGTTTTAAATTGTGGGGTTGACATACCTAGGAAATCACTAATTTTAATATCAATATGGTTAAGTAAGAAGTTAACACAAGAATACCATGAAGTAAAACCATTTTGGTGTAGTGTTTTAGAGCAGTTGAAAGCCTCACTAAGCAAGGGAAATTCACCATCTAGATTCTCTAATCTATGCCAGTATAACAACATATTTTTAATGACATCAAAATGTAAATTCAAACGTCCTAGCTCAGATCTTACAGCAAAATTGCTGCTTTTACCATGAACCATTAGTAAATGTTTGTAAAATTTAAGATTTAGAATTTCGCCTTCTAAGCTATGGTATATTTTGTCTAGTGTTATATTTGGATTTCTCTTAAATTTAGAGGTTGTTGGGTCAAAAAAACCCCATAACTCCGAACCATACAGGATAATGGGTTTAATAGTGTGGTCAAATACATTTAAAGCAGTTCTAATTGATGGATTAAATGTGAGAAAGTCTTTTTGAAGTTTGAAATAGGCTTTTTTGGCTTTGTTACAACAATCATTTTTAGCATTACTTAGTGTTCCAGATGCATTAACAGTCAGACCCAGATACTTGTATTGTTTAACACATTCAATATTGTTGTTATCCAGATGAAAGGGAATTTTAACGTGTTTACCAGATGAATTGAAGACTATAATTTTTGTTTTCTTTGTATTAACTTTGAGACTCCAGTCCTTACAGTATGTACTTAGTATATCGAGTTTTTCTTGTAGACCTTCAGCAGTTGGGGAGAGAAGTACCATGTCATCAGCATACATTAGGCAATGAATGGACATAGATGAATCATTGTTTAATTTTACAAAACTTTTAGAATTTGACAGATAATTTGATAGATCATCGAGATAAATCTTGAATAGGTTTGGGCTCATGTTATCACCTTGTCTAACCCCATTGTAAGTACGGAAGTGACCAATTAATTTGTTACCCAGTTTAATAGAAGAATAGCTTTTAGAATACATATCCTTAACAACTGAGTAAAATTTAGTGCTAATACCAGCTTTTAGTAGTTTAAGCTTCAGACCAGCATGGTTTATACTATCGAAGGCCTTATGAAAGTCAACAAAGCAAGCATATAGCTTCCCTTTTTTTGATTTGCAGTATTTTTCAACAAGTGTTTTCAAGACAAAAACATGATCTGAAGTTCTAGCTTGTTTTGTAAATCCTATTTGACAAGGATTGATTTTATCATTGCATTTTAAATATTTATCTAATCTTGAGTTAAGAATATAGTTAAACAGTTTGCCAATTGAGCTGGTTATTGTGATTCCTCTATAATTGTTGGGATCATTAGTATTGTTAGATTTGTATACTGGAGTAATGTATCCTTCACACCAAGAAGAAGGATAATATCCATGAGTTAAGCAACCATTAAAGATTTTCAGTAATATTGGTACCAAGACCGTTTGACCATGTTTAAGCATTTCATTACATATTCTATCAGTACCAGCTGCCTTACCATTTTTTAGTTTACCTATTGCTTTACTTATTTCATTGAAAGATATTTTGTAGTCAAGTTCATTAAATATGGGTGTTGTTGTTTTCTCAGCTTGTTTTAGTTGGTCTTTAAGAAACTGATCTCGATCAAGGAAATCCTATATAAGTCGAGCGAGCGGGAGTGTGATTTTGAAAAAAAAATTCTGCCTATTATAGTTTCCATCAGCTGTGTAGCCAAAACGGCGTATCTTTTACACCCAGAATAAGATCAATTGCATATCGAATATGACCTTTTCCCGTGAAGCTGGAAGCTGGCGATGTAATTTACTACTGATAAACCCCTCTCTTTACCTTATCTGCCAGTGAGGAAAAAAAATACCATCCATAATAACTTTTTTTTCAATACGTATTGAGTTATTGACATTTTAAACCAGTTATGATGGGATCAGATGGGTGTCAAAGAGTTCTCTACCCGGCCAATGAATGCGACTTAATAACGCACGGTCTAATCGATAGCCAATGCACAACGCAGTATTGATACGATGAAGTAATTGCGTTAATGAAAAATAATTACATTTATTGAAATAACCTTTCGTTGACGTGTTATTTGCGATATTTTCGAGAAAAAAGACCGAGGTGGTAGGTGCTTTCGGGATTGATTTGTTTTATTGGCGATATTCGCTCTACTGGGTTTAACAAATATCTCCAGCAATAAACTGATAGTAAAATAGTTTAGCACAACATTGAAAATCTGCAAAGATAAACCACCCCCATTCTTCAAATATAGATAGCAGTACCGGACCTTTTGCTCAGAACATTTTTCATATAAAGCATTACGTAAAATGTATTTAAATGCATTGCGTGAGTCAATGTTCCATGTTGTTAAAATAGGAAATTAAAGTTTCGCTTTTATCAAATGCCATTTAAAAAATAATTCTGAATTGAACTTTGAAATTGAATAACAATCCTTAAAAAACAAAGAAAAACCAGATTATATAAGACAACAAAACCAATGTATTCAAAAGTCACCAGTACTTTCTTTACCTTCAATTCAATCCCCACCCCTTAAATCTCCCATTAAAATATGCCAGCACCTCTTCCAGTGTTATCAGATATGGCATCAAAACCGCGCATATTGTAGACATCTGGTTGCATTGTTAACATAGGCCAAGTTAACTTTTATTTTTATACCCCACCCTGATGCCTCATAAGCGGAAGTTCAACTTGAAATGATACATGTATGTCCCTTACATTGGGTGTAGTTATCGTACTTCTTGAAGTGAAAGTATCAGAATTTAAAAAAAGTACAAAAAGATTCTATGTCCGAAGTACGGATGCATTGCAAATAGGACTTTACTGATGTAGTGCTCATTCAAATCAACTAAATGTTTGCTGTCTCTGGAGAACGACGAAGAGCTAGAGTCTCCCGCTCTAGTCGTCGGGGTTCTATATGTGACGAATTTGAGTCCGGTTGAACGAGAGTAATGACAAAATTCCAGTGAATGAGCAAATCCGATCATATAGAAAAAAGCAAGATGAAAAACGTGTGTCCGGGGATTCTATCTATAGGAAAAAGTCCATCATCTCCACGCCAGAAGTCACACGTAGAGGGTTTTTTTTTTTCAGTTCAGTGTCCCTAGTGAGATTTGCCTGCAACATTTCAACAAGTTTACAGATAAGGCAAAAAATGGCGAAGGATATGCCATGTCCAATAACCAGACATTGTTTAAGCTTAAGTTGGGGATATATCTTGGACAATTCTTTAAATAAGGTCATTGGTTGGGATAGGGGCTCTCTGAGTATAGGCTTATCACGTGACATTATACAAAATTAAAAAAAAATGTCAAGTGCAATTTATAATTCAAAATCAAATAAATGCATGAAGTCGCACTACAAAATCAAAGAAAAAAGGCAATAGAAACATAACTGCCTTTTTAAAAAAGATTGTTTAGATATATTTCTTTAAGATTCCAAGCTAGTAGTGTTCTCTTCCGACTTGCAAAAAGTGTAAATGATCACCATAAGTAGAGATACATGTACGTACTCCAACCGTTCATTTTTTTTAATCAATGTTAAAGTTGTGTAAATAGTATAATAACTGAACTTCTCTTCATGTAGATTCCTTGACACGAATACATGCATCGAGGTATTGGCATTCATGTTCATATATGTGTATCTTAAGGTAGTCCGATCCTCAGGTTTATAAAATAAGCAGTTAAGTAATCAAAAATACTCATAAAAGTATCTTAGAATCCACAGAGTCATGTAAATTTATCCACAGTATTTCTTCTAAGTTAAAGATTAAAGTTAATCATACTATATAGGGAAAATCGTCAAATCTCCAATATTTTTGCAGAAAAAACGAATAGGAATATCAGCTGTGCATTTTCTAATTGCAAATTGATCAACAAATATATTTTAGGTTAAAAAACGATAGGTATCCAGGCATTCAGAGAAATTGTCATGATTTTTATACTTATTTGGTATTTTTTGTCTTCTGTTTCCGTCATGTATTGTATAATACATAGTGTAAAAGGCTTTTGCTATCATTGCAAGACACCACAAATCACTTCTCATTTTATATCATGCTAATAATCATTGGTATCTAAGGCTGGATTCAAGAAAATCTTATTTCTCTAAAACTATATTAACTTTTTTCCTTTTATAGGGTACAAATGTCAACTTTTATAAGACCTTCTCTAAGACTTCCAGAAACCTTGAATCTTATTAAGATTAATATAAAGAAAATTGTTGCATGAAAAAAATTTCATTTTCAAGCTACATTTTGATGCATTTCAATTTAATATGAATTTTTGGGGTTATCCTTCCTGGCTGAGGATCGGATATCCTTAACAGTTGAACCAATCACACGGGTGGTACTGGACCGGAAATATACATGTATTTTAACAGTTTAACCAAACACGGGTGGTAGAAGACAGGGAATGCACGTGTATTGTAAAAGTTTTACCAAACACGGGTGGTATTGGACAAGACATGTACATGTACGCGTTAGTTGTAGAAGGGTGGTATTGGACCGGAAATGTACTTATGTTTTGAGATAATATATCTTATGTCTATGAACTTAAGCACGATGACCCAAACAGGCAAAAGTAGTTTCCAAAACAAAAAAATGGAACAAAAAAGTTTCCAAAAATGGAAGTGAGTAGTTTAATATGATTAATGGCTGCAGTAAGAATAATTTCCTGGTGCTTGCGTTTTTAATTGGAAGACAGAACTTTTATTTATCACAGCTTTATCGCCAAAAACAAAGAACAGATGTGTCGTTTAATTACCTCTAGATTATATAGAGGCCATATACAGTTGGAAAGCAACTATGCCTATCCTTTTGTTACACCTTCTTAATACATAGGTTTCATCGTATACAGTTATTTCACATTGTAAAAAAAAAAAAAAGAAAGATTTTTGTTTAAGCATTATTTAGGTAGACCATAACTGTTCCTGACTTGAAAAAGGGTTATTAACAAGACAAATAAGTCTCCCAATCACATATATCACAACATTAGGTTATAATGTCATATTTTTGACAAAAAAAGATTAAAAATTTTAAGGTGGGATAGCGAAAAAATTATTTGAGTTAGGTACTGCCTACATCTTTAATCAATACTGATTTTAATCAATTTTCTTTTACAAGATTCTAATTTGATTCCTATTGATTTCTTAAGGAGGCTGGGGGGTCAACAAATAAACTACAAATTAACCACCAGATTTAACTTATTTTTTTAGGTACGGTATCTTAACCTGTCAACTATCATTTGGGAATGAAAAAATTCATACATTTTAGTTTTAAAATTTTATCATTTTTGTATATCATTATATGGAGCTCTTCTTTTAAATGAGATCGAAATAGTCTGAAAATGGCTGCCACCCCCAGCCTCTTTAATCATTTGTTGCTAAAGAATTTGTCTCTAGCACGACTTTTGAACAATTTCTACAGGATAACTGATTTTGATACATGTATGTAATTCATGACTGTAACTTTTAATAATTCAAAACTCGATTCAGAGTTCAAACTGTCTTTGAAATGTAACATCAAGTAGATTTCATCTCTCATTCATTTATCCATATATTTATTCTTTTAAGTATGATTTTTTGCTGGAGAAACCATTCAAACCATAAATGTTATACATGTATGTCCACATGCAGTATATATGTAATATAATGCAAATACGTGTATTTTCTTTGACCTTCGTGATTGAAAGGTCATTAGTTCGAATCTCGGCCGCGACTGACCTAAGTCAATAAAAAAATAGGTAGCATGTTTATCATGTTGTAAATTTTGCATTTACCCCCCCCCCCCTAGTAAATTCAAAATTTACAGCATGATGATTATGGGTAATTCGGATGAGACCTTAAAAACCGAGGTCCCTTGACATTGCAAACATTGGCACGATAAAGATCCGTCTCTGCTCAATGGACCTGAGTGCCGAGTAAAGGTCAAAACTTGAAGCCCTTCATCGGTATATGATGACGTCTCAATATGAGTTAAAGATTCTCGAATGGGAAGTAAAACAATGTACAATCAACTAATCAATCAATATACCCCTTCTGGATTATTGTACTGACTTTAAATTGAAGAACTGCCGGTAATTTTTTTGTAAAATTTTACAATTCTTTATTTTTCTTCGTGTTAATTTTGATTGGTGCCAATAATTGCAAAAATAACATTTGTATTTTCTACCAACCTGGTAAACTAAAATTTTACAACACAAGAATTCCTTCGATTTATACAATCGACATTCGATTTTAAAACGTTTTTGAAATATCTGGATGAAATCGAAGCGTGTGGTCTCCATCTGGCCAGAAGGAACTCCTCAACTTATGATAGCTAAAAATAAATGTCTTCTTCTGAGCGAGTGGTCAAAAACCATGACGACTTCAACGACTGTTATAGCATGGAAAACCACCACGTCAAAACCACATAAAAGGGAACCTTGATGGAGCATTGAACGATTGCTTAAGTAATGCAAAAAGGAGGTGAAAATTCAAATCGCTGATATATTATATCCGTAATTTTTTTTAAATGAAATAATATCATATTTAAATTTATCGCTGTAGGAAAAACTGAAATATATTGAAGCAAAAGGGAAAATAATCAAAATCATGCAGTATCTGAGAATTTTAAAACTAACGTTAGACAATCCTATAAAAAAATTTTTTAGGACTTATCAATCATTGAAAAGATATGCTAATGGTAATAATTAAATAAACTTTTTAAATAAGGGTATAATTATCATGGATAATTTTAACAATGAAAGATAGAAATAAGGGTTCCTATTGCAATAAGGAATGCCTCTGAGGTCCGAGTTTAAACAAATCTTGTAATGGTTTTCAAAGCATTTATCATGGTCACAGCTTTCACTGTAAAAAAAAAATGTAGGGTTACGGAATTACGGTAAATGACAAAAGAAAAGAAACTAAGATAGAAAGCTTGAGACAAAGACACACTTTATGGCAATTCTTTTGTTTAATTTTACGATTTTTAAGGTCTAAATCTCGCCATTTCACTTTAAACGAGATTAATCATAATTATGAGGTATAGCTTGTCACAAATGATAGAAATACTTTACAATTACTGTATGAAATGGACCCTGCAAATATACTTGGTATAACAGTACATTTAAAAGAGTTTGTTTCATCAGTTAATGGACTTTTGTATTACTATTGAGAGTAAACTGTTTTTGGAACCACCTTTAGGAACAAAACACTGTCACCTTTTTGCAAATAGCTGGAAGAGAATTCATTCATTTCCAGAATACTTCTTTTCATGTTTTAATCACTGATTAATAATATTGATAATCTAACGCAAAATATGCGTTTCATATAAAATCATAAAATGGCAATAAAATCTCTCTTTAAAAGCTATACTGCGTAAAATACTACACCAAGCAATCTACGTATAATATAAAGTGAGATTTAAAGCGTGCCGCACTGGTGCATTTTTAGCAGGTTTCCTTTTTTTTTTGTCAGGTGGCCCCACAAGTCGTGCATCAGGCGACCAATTGTACAGGTAACTTTAAATATAAAAATCTATCAGGCTGAAAAATCTTTCAATATAGAATTACCTTTACCAGTATGGCGACAGGTGCGATGCGTTTTGAGATAGATCAGTGAAAACGAGATCCATGGCTATTGTAAGTTTAATAGCATATGTCAAAGGAGAAGATAATTTTTGATAAGATATATGGAGAATTGGTGTTACCGTTAACATGCAAACATAGTCAGTCTGGAACCTGTAGGGTCGTTACCTGAGAGTGGGAATGGGTTTTAAATTATACACAAATAACTTCACGAGATACACACGGCATAGTCTGAAATCAAAGTATAGTATAGTTCCTGCTCTTGTCAAATACCTGTTAAAATCAATTTGTACCTTTTTGATTTCAAGGGTATTAAGATTTTCTTCGTGGTAGATACTAAGAAATTTAAAACCAACTTGAGTTAGTTTTTTTTTTTAGTTTGTTTTCATTGTTTTAGTCTTGGGTCAGAGAGCATGAAACAACTGGAAGAAATGCTCGACACCTATCGTTTGTACAAAATTTCCCTCCCGTGTTTGCAAAAGTCAAATGAAAATATGAAATATAAGAAGAAACAATATGAAAACAAAGTGAATTTGATACCCTATTCGTGTTGTGTAAAATCTTGATGTGCTTCTAAAACAATAAGTGGGAATTTTGAAGCCATATATGAAACAAGAAATGGTTATCAGATATAATGAAATTTGGACACTTTCATGAAAAAAATGTTTATCATATTTCATTTGTATGATTTATTATTAGTTCTATAAACAAAAACAGAGGCCAGATGAATATTTCGTTCGCTATTTTTGTGCTCAAGAGCACTGTAAAGAAAGATATTCTTTTTGTATGCTTCACCTCTGTCTTGTTTATTATTTATAAACTTATTATACATAAACCTATTATACTATGAACACCATATATTCCGTCAAAGTTTATTGTAATTTGCACTAATTGTCTATAGAAAAATATACATTAAAATGTATCAATAAGTGTCAAACAAACCAATACAGTAAATACGGTTCAAACAGGTACAAAGGAAACTTGATCGCGATGCTGAATTATTGACCAATATATTTTTTAAATGGAAGTTTTTTTTTCATTTTCTACATCAGTTCTTCATAATCCAGTGGATGAATGTGATTACGAAATATATAATGTCAGCGCAAAATTCAATAAAGACCCATAATATAAAACTCCGTAACTGGTTTCTGTATTTGTTCCCGATTTTGGGCATTTGCAAAAATGTTGCTACAAGTTTTCATTTATACCCTCTCTGCAATCTAATCAAAATTATTGTGTTAAATCCGCTTCTGTTTCTAGCGGATTCGAAACCTCGCACTGGAACCAGGGGTGGGGTGCTATCAAAAATTGTTCAAACTTTGAACCATTTAGTTTATGTTGATAGTGAAGTGGCATGCTTTACAGTGCAGAACTGCAATAAACCATGTATATTATTTATGAACAGATTTGTGCAAATCTTTTCAGAACTTACACAGACAAATAGATGCCCTAGACCATGTTATAATTGAGGAAGGGGTCGGCCTATTTAGGATGTGACTAGATTTGTTTTCCTACTCTGTCCGTACATTACTAGTATGCTGCACAGGATGAGACATAGTGGTTTAAGTTTTACTGAATGACCACTGAATTTCCACTGAAAGGTGACTGAATGGTATAGCTCTACCATTCAGTGACTTTTCCAGACTTTCAGTGAATATTCCAGTGATTGAATGGTGTCTATTCATCCTGTGCTCTATTCTTCAGAAGTATGTATAATTTACAGCATTTGCTGAAAGTATCCTCGAGATGACTCTTAGATATCGAGATACAATGCAATATACATCTAATTTGTTTACAAATACACGTTATTTTTGTATTAATTTTATCTTTCGGGGTTACTTGGAGTACCCACAATGATTAAAATCATGTGATTAAAGTAAAAGCTTTGAAGTAGTATGTACTGTTTGTCACCTAAAGTTATTGCCTCCCTTGTCAATACATGTACTAACTACAAGTAATATTAATCAAAACAAATGCCCTGTGAGCATTTTCGATTAATTTGTTTTTGACAGATGTGTTACAATGCATCAATATAAACTGGTCCCCATGTGATTAAGTAGCAATTATTTCGGAACGAATTTTCAATAATAATTGCTCTGGAACGTTTTTCTTTCTATTCACCACTGTCCGCCCCCTCGAGTTTTTTTGGTTAAAAAAAGTTGATTTATCAACGACATTGGTCACAGCAGAACAAGGAGTCGGTCTTTTCCATGCATTTCTTTTATAGGTCTCTTTAGACCAAGAGAAGACTTGTATTATGATTGATAGAACCATTATACGTAGAAGATGTGGGATGTTTATCTAACTGCGGGATAGAGAAAATCATTTTGTCTCATAAGCATTGTCAAATTGATTTATTCAGGACCATTCTGTAAACGTTCAGAAGTACATAGTTTTGTTAAAAGATCTTATATTGATTTGTATTATTAGAATTTTGATTGATAATTAAAAAAAAAAATTAAGCTGTAAATCTGGGATTCTTTTTCAGATTTAATATATATTAACTTAATCAATCATTGAGTGTTCCTGCAGTTCATCAACAACCAAATAAAAATTTCATCAAGTAAGCATATCACTTGTATTACAGATGTTCAACACGATCATAAAAATGTCATCGATACATAAATATAGACCATAAATAGGTAGGTGGAAGCTAAGAAGCTATTCCTTCGGGCCGCTGAGGCGATGTTAATATGACAATAGCCTCCCACGACTGATCTATAGGTGAATATCATCACCTTTATGTGCCCCTCGGTGTATATCAGATAATATTGCTCAACCGACAGGTGTGATGTATTTCATACGGCCTAATCGCACTAATTGATAACAAGGATATGCTGTACCATGAGAGTCGTGTTTGTATTATCGCAGCGTGTATAGTGAGGTCTTACAGACATTTTTAACAGTCATGGTACCGTGTGAATACAAACTATTTGGTTGCTCTTATCTAGGAGGACAAAACTACCATCTGTGTAAATGTAATGCACGGTCGATATGATACCAAGCAGACCTGCTTAGAACTATCGGCTGATGCCATCAAATGATTAGTTTCCTTGTCTTGGTAGGGGAGGGATAAAATTGCTGGTGACTCCATGCCCCAACAGGTGGTTTGATAAACTATTCCAAGGGGCGATAACTATCAGATAAAAAAAAATCACGTGACGAGTACCAGCTTTCCTATACAGACAAAAAATAACGACCGTGCGATGATTCTTTATATATTTCTTTTCGAAGTATTCATTCGTTCCTCAATTAATACGGCAATAAATCATGTGATTGATATTGAATCCTGGGTGTTTATGTGTCGCCACACTACGCGTTATCTTGTCTTCAGGCTTGATGTAGACATCTGATAGACATGGTGCATTCACATTGATTAGATTCTCAAATTGTCACCTGTGAACAGTTTTGATGTTTGCCAAGTATTTGCTTGATATATGATGACATTATATCTATCGCCCATCCGTGCTTTTTCAATGTGTTTCTTGATTTAAAGACATGCTCTTTTTAATTACTATGATCACCGTTTAAAGAGCAGGGGTTCGCAGATAAGTACTTTACAAATAGTCATCGAACAAAAAGAATTCATTAAGAGTAGACACGTTTTCTGGCCTAAAATATTTTTTTCCTGTGAAAATAATCGCAACAAAAAAGGTAGGATAGCCGACTTTTTATTGAAGGTCCAACCGCTGCCACCAGATTGTTGGAGTCGTGAATTAAACATCGGAATGTCGGAGATGAGAAACCACCTTGAAATCAGTGAAGGCATGACCCCCTTTGCATGAAACATGCGCTAACAATAGTCGTGCACTTGTTGGTATACACTAGGACAGTATCGCCCCCGGTCTAACTGGCGCCAAGGAGCTCGTAAGAGGAGCAATAATTAGAAACCGAACTCCACCTGGGGTTAACGGAGCGGAACGCTAACAAATGGTTACTTTTGCTTTACCGCATCAAATTACACAGCGCTATTGGTTTACCTCTTAGTGGTTTTTATTGTCACTTTCCATCTTTTACACATTTCTACAATCTTTTCGCTTTCTACCTTAAAATTCGGTCTGTTTTTCTTTTCTCAACCTTCGTTATTTTCTGATTAAATAAACGGGATAAGACACGATAAGGTGAAATCAGCCTATGAACAAAGGCAGACGGCACTCCAAGGTGTTGACCGTCACACAGCGAAATAAACACCTGTCGTCGCGATGTCTGATTTCGTTTAATGACATGCCATTCAGCGCCTCGTGAGGCCTACGATGTAAACACAAGAATGTTTTACTTCAAATTATAAAAGGTGGAAATCACCTGCTTAAAAAGGAACTACAGGCCAAAACCTGCATTTTATTTGAATTTCATTAATGAGAGAATTCTATAATTTTTAGGAATTCAATCAATGTAATTTATACATGTACAAGATTAATTTAAAAATTATTTATTTTCTTTTTTGCTGACTCGTTAGATAATCTCTCATATAAATTTGTATTGTGTATATTTGAAAAATTGCTCAGATGACTTCACCATAAATGAAAAAAATAATTCATTAAATTTTTTGGTTAATAAATATCACACTTCCAGAAATACTTGAAAAACAATAAAATACAAAACAATATAGATAAAGGGTAATTACATATTTTATTTTTCTAGCACCGATTTATATTCAAGCACATTTCCTTTTTCTCACATCAAAAAAATATGAGGATCATTGCACATAATGTTTTCAATATTCACTTGATTTTTTTCTCAAGAGTTTCTTTTTCTCAAGTGAAACAAACAAACAAAAAAATTGACTGTATCACAGTTATGGACAAAAAACAATCTTTGCAACAAAGGAAGGAATCAACACTAGAAATAAAATTGACTATGAAATGAGGCATGAACCTCGAGTCCTGACCAGTTTCTTTCCTATAACGTGTGTTCTAACAATGTCTCAACAAGTATTGGGTTTCTTAGTTTAGCAGCTGGCGCCGCATCAAACGGGCGGCGTGTAAAACAAAAATAAACGTATTCATAAAGCGCTGCGAATACAGGGGCTTATTTGTGCAACACAATATGCCGAAAACACCATCTGGATGCCCGTTTGATCATATCATAAATGATCTACAGTCAGTGGTTCCGACGTTAATCCTGCAGCCAAGTTTTTCCCTCCGCACCGTTATCGACAGAAGCAATAATAATTCAACCAGATGTTTCACTTGTAAATTTCCTCCGAAGCAAATAATATATTTCTTTCTCTCCGACGGTTAAAAAATCTAATTTTTCCTTCAAAATGCAACAGAAATATTATTTCATATTTCTTAGAAAGTTTGAATGTTTTCCAAGATTATTTAATTAACAAGTTAATTAATAGTAAATCAATGTCTTCTTCTTGCTCTTCCTTCTGTTTGAATTGTCCGTGTACACAAATCAACACACTCACCAAATTCACTCCGCGATTCCTTATTATCAAAATTGTCAATTTCAGCTAATCTTCCAAGAGCCATGATATAACTACTTGCTATTCTCAGGATGGCGAGTTTGGATAATTTCTGGTTATAGGAATAGGACGGGACGGCTCTTCTTAGATTATCAAAAGCAGCACTAATTGTGTGGACTCGAGTTCTTTCTCGGGCATTCGCCTCAATTCGACGTTCTCTCGTCATATTTTTGTAATTTTTCCTGGATTTTTTGTTTCCATTTTTACACATACCGTCCGAGACATATCCGTCCTCTTGATCTTCTTCAGCGATATTACTACTTGTACTTGCAATATTGCTTCTTTTTTCACTAGAAGTCACATTTTTATTTTCACTAGATTTATTCACACGATTTCGAGCCTCCACCTTTTCAGGCGGGGGTACATAATTTGAGGTATTGTTTCTGTTTAAGTAATCCACTCTGGGAACATTTAAATGAGGATGCTGGGGTGGAAAAGGTAATGCCGGGTGTCCGTAAGGAAATCCTGGAATTAAATACCCCGGAGGGATGTGTGTGGGAAATAACATAAGTCCATGAGGTACGGGCGGAGAACCGTTAGAATCACTTTGGTGTCCCCCGCGCGGTTCTTCCCTCTCGTGAAGGATCATTCCGCTCGGACATCTTGCGGGGGAGTGAGGAGAGTCATTATTATTGTCCGTGTCCTCACTCCGGCCACTGTCCGAACACGTGCTTCCAGGACTTGGGCTATCCGGACAGAATCGCTTGATGCTGAAATCCGTCCTCTTCTTAGGTTCACT